>NC_134694.1:56620403-56920403 GCF_050947455.1 Rhinoderma darwinii
TATTTCAATAAAATATTTTTTCTATGTCTTTGTGTTTTTTTACACTATATTACTACCGCCTTAGTAATGGCCGCCGGCTGATTGACAGCATCCATTGCTAAGGCGGGGCTTAGTGTTAGCCGATGCAGAGGCTAACACTAACCCCCATTATTACCCCGGTACCCACCGCCACCAGGGGTGCTGGGAAGAGCCGGGTACGATCCAGTACTTGACCATCTGTAGTGATGGTCAGCCACTGGGGTGACCGCAGGCTGGTATTATCAGGAGGGGAAAGGCCAAAAACAGTGACCCTTCCCACCCTGGTGATGCTAGGCTGCTGCTGCTTTATTGTATCTGGCTGGTTATGAAAAATGGGGGGAACCCCACGTCATTTAAAAAAAAAAATTATTGGAAAGAACGATGTGGGGTCCCCCCCCAATTTTCATAACCAGCCAGATGCAACACAGCAGCAGCAGGCAGCATTACAAGGGTGGGAAGGGCCACTGTTTTTGGCCTTCCCCAGCCTAATACTACCAGCCTGCGGCCACCCTGGTGCCTGCCCGTCACTACAGATGGTCGGGTACTGGTTCGTACCCGGCTCTTCCCAGTGCTCCTGGTGGTGGTGGGTACCGGGGTAATAATGGGGGTTAGTGTAGCCTCTGCACCGGCTAACATTAAGCCTCGCCTTAGTAATGGAGGTTGTCAATCAGCCAGCGGCCATTACTAATGCGGTGATAATAAAGTTGAAAAAGATACAAGCACATAGAAAAAATATTTCATTGAAATAAAAAAACACAACCCTCATTAACCATTTTATTGAGAATAAAAAAAACGCCGTCATTGAAGTCCTCGAATCCGAAGTGCAACAACCGAAACTGTAAAAAAAACACAAACACACAAAAATAATCTGTAACACATAAAGAAGCAAAATTATTATTCTTACCTATCCTGGGTCCAGCGCTGGAGCCGCAATGTCAGCGAGCTGGGCCCTGTATTTAATCCAATCATGTGTGATACTGTCTGCTGGGCCCTATATCTAATCCAATCATGTGTGATACTGTCTGCTGGACCCTGTATCTAATCCTATCATGTGTGATATTGTCTGCTGGGCCCTATATCTAATCCGATCATGTGTGATACTGTCTGCTGAGCCACTGTATCTAATCCTATCATGTGTGATACTGCCTTCTGAGCCACTGTATCTAATCCTATCATGTGTGGTACTGTCTGCTGAGCCACTGTATCTAATCCTATCATGTGTGATATTGTCTGCTGGGCCACTGTATCTAATCTTATCATGTGTGATACTGTCTGCTCAGCCACTGTATCTAATCCTATCATGTGTGATACTGTCTGCTCAGCCACTGTATCTAATCCTATCCATAGTTTATAGGGTCGTAGTGCTATAGATATGCTATGCTGTCTCATATACACACTTTTTTTTTGGGGGCGGACACATATGTATCGTGGCTATTTCCCCTGACATTGTAAGCCGTTAGGGTATGTTCACACGGCAGCGTCCGTTACAGCCGTAATGGAATGTGCAGGCGTCTTTTGCTGCGTCCATTACGGACGTAATTGGAGGTGTTTTTCTATGGAGTCCATGGAAAACGGCTCCATTTACGTCTGAAGAAGTGACAGGCACTTCTTTGACACGGGCGTCTTTTTTACGCGCCGCCTTTTGACAGCGGCGCGTAAAAAAAAATGACCGTCGGCACAGAACATCGTAAGACCCATTCAAATGAATGGGCAGATGTTTGCCAACGCTTTTGAGCCACATTTTCGGACGTAATTCAATGCAAAAACACCCGAATTACGTCCGTAAATAGGGTGTGTGAACCCAGCCTTAGTGACGCCCTGGCTGCTAGTGCTGCATTGTTGGGTCACTTAGGAGACCCAGCGATGCAACTGAAAGCTGCGGACCGTCGGTCATGAGAAGTTTGCTGGGGGGGGGGGGCCCAGTAGGAATTTTTGCATCGGGGCCCATGAGCCTGTAGCTACGCCCCTGATTGGCAGAGAGATTTTTTTTTTTTCTGTAAAAAATGTGATCCTTATCCCAATGCTTTGTTTGCAATGTTTCATTGCTGTATGTAATGATTAGATGTATACTGGATCAATAAAAATCTGTTTATTAAAAAAATAAATGTTTCTAATGTGCAAAAGTAGTAAACCATAAAAAAAACTATATAAATTTGGTATCGCTGTAATAATAATGACCCGAAGAACAAAGTTAACATGTCATTTTTACTGCATGGTGAATGTTGTGAAAATGAAACCCAAAAAATTCTGGTCGGAAGTGTTTTTTTTTTTCCATTCCCTGTTAAAAAAATAGCTAAGGAAAGTTTGTACCCCAGAAGGGTACTATTAAACGGCTGTGTCAACGTAAAAATATAAAGTTATGGCCCTCGGAACGCAGCAATGGGAAAACGAAAAAAAATTGCTGGTATCTGAAGAATAAAAATTGATAAATGCATAATCATCAAAAAAATATAAACTATACTGTATATATACTAATTGAATGTTTTATGTGAGCACAATCTTTATCACATCTCTATGCATCAAGCGATTTTTTTTTTCCCTCAATGGTATTCTAAGAAAGAACCCTCCTAGTACCAACATGAAAACATCATGAAATGTCAAAAACATATTAAACGTCACTAAATTTAAATGAATTCAGACTCCGTAAGTACTGATTCTCAAAGCTTTCCGAGATCTCCTAGGAATTCATTTTCTTCAGAAGCGCTCTTTAGTCAACTGTTTAGTATTGTAAAAGAGGCAAATATATTGCGGGCTCTTTCCATCCTCTGTTACCTCATGGGGGGACTGTATAAATATTCTCTTTATAAATAAGAAATTACATTCCAGTCAAGGAGGACCTGAACTTGTTGTTCCATATAGGAATTGCTGAATAGCTTACTTATGAAATCAAAATTCTCCACTTAATTGATACTGATGTCATTCTCTTTTACATTGAAATACATCATTTTAAATAAAAAAATAAATAATGAAAGAATGAAAGCTGACAATTCGAGATCTCCGGGTGTCATTGTTGAAATGTATTTGAATATTCATGAGTGGTCCAGTGACAGCTTCAAGTTCACATGCTCTCAGATCATGGTAACATAATCAGATGGAAGGAAGGTGTTCCAGACCTTCAATGTTTAGTCTCATAACAATTTCCGTTTACAGGTCACCTAGCAACAGCAGATGAAACAGTGCAAAAATGTAAAATTCATAAAAGTGCAGGGTAAAAATACACTGTAGCCTTTTATCAGAAAATGAAAATGTATGCTTAGAAAAGAACTCCCTGTTTCCAGTGGGTGCAGCTGGCTCATTCAGTGTTTAGTTTAGGAATGTTTGCACGTTCTATAATTTTTCTCTGAAATAAGATCAGCATCATAAATATGAGAAAAGTTCTTGAGGTTTGATCTTGCATTTCAGCGAATCCTGCCCCAAAAGTTTTGAGGACATATAAAAATGCTGGTGCAGTCAGGTCTCATTTTCTTTTACAAGGGTACAAATAGTTAATTTAAAAGATTCAATACTCACCCTGTTTAATATCTCAAACTGCGACATTGGTTTTCCTGTGGTGTCTATTCAAGCAGCTCATGGTCCCCCTGTGGCTGTCTCATTCTTTCCAGAGACTAACACAGAGGGGATGTGGGGTCCAATCATTCACAGCTGCCTTTTCTCCAAGGTCAGAACACACAGAGGCCCAAATCCCAAGCAAAATACACAAACATATCACACAGGCAAACACAGTGACAGGAATGTAAACGTTAGAAAAACTAGGGAAATGGTCTTCACAAATGGAGGCCAGTTTTCAAACTTCTGTTCATTGTAAACATATCCATGTCCCCAAAACACAGAGCAATCCACCATCACTGATGACTGCAAAAACATCTGCTAAATGTATCTGTAGCCCTGTCATATAACATCATTCCTGAACTACCCCATGCAGATATTCCACGTAATAAATTCTGCGTTCAACTTCATAGTGCACTTTACATGGAATCACATGCGTCTTAAATTCTGAATATGTAAGTTAAAACTCCAGTAACAGTCTATTTCTAACATAGTATTAACTTTTTCTTGAAATAGTACATAAGACATACTGATCTAATTTGTCCCTAAATGAACCTCTCCTCATTGGTCTGAACATAAGATCACCTTCTTTTATATTTAGGTGGTTTCATTGGGGAAAATTTGTCAACAGTGTCGTAGTAAAAGCATGAAATGTACTTGCCATTTTAGACACATTACTCTTCTTACGGCTAGTGTGCAAAATTATCAATAGTTTTCCTCATAAAGTGGCACAAATCATTAAGCCGCACCTATTTCTGGCTACAGTTTTCAAAACTGTCAAGGTAGATGTTAAAAGTGTCACAAACACATAGTAAATGTGGAGCATGCCATGTATTCTATACCGTTGACATGTTTTGCAAAGTAAATTTCTGCCCCAATTATCTCTTTATTTTAGCCTAGATTCACAATAGCTGAACTGGATTAAAAATAAAAAGAAGCTAAGTAAACTGACTGCTGTAGCCTGGTTGGTAGATTGCAGCTTGGTTAGTAGAATGTAGCCGAGTCGATAGACTGTAGAATGCTCAGTAGATTATAGACTGTAGCCTGGTTGGTAGATTGCAGCCTGGTCAGTAGACTGTAGCCTGGTGAGAAGATTGTAGCCTGGTCGGTAGAATGTAGCCTAGTCGATAGACTGTAGAATGTTCAGTAGATTAATGACTGTACCCTGGTTGGTAGATTGCAGCATGGTCAGTAGATTGCAGCCAGGTCAGTAGACTGTAGGCCCGGTTAGTAGACTGTAGCTTGGTTAGTAGATTATAGACTGTAGCCTGGTTGGTAGCTTGCAGCCTGGTCAGTAGACTGTAGCCTGGTCAGTAGACTGCAGCCTGGTGAGTAGACTGCAGCCTGGTCAGTAGACGGCAGTCTGGTCAGCAGATTGTAGCCTAGGCGGTAGACTGTAGTTTGGTCAGCAGATTGCAGCCTGGTCAGTAGATTGCAGCCTGGTCATTAGACTGTAGCCTGGTTGGTAGAATGTAGACCTGTCGGTAGACTGTAGCTTGGTCAGTAGGTAATAGACTGTAGCCTGGTTGGTAGATTGCAGCCTGGTGAGTAGACTGCAGCCTGGTCAGTAGACGGCAGTCTGGTAAGCAGATTGTAGCCTAGGCGGTAGACTGTAGTTTGGTCAGCAGATTGCAGCCTGGTCAGTAGACTGTAGCCTGGTCAGTAGGTAATAGACTGTAGCCTGGTTGGTAGATTGCAGCCTGGTCAGTAGACTGTAGCCTGGTCAGTAGACGGCAGTCTGGTAAGCAGATTGTAGCCTAGGCGGTAGACTGTAGTTTGGTCAGCAGATTGCAGCCTGGTCAGTAGATTGCAGCCTGGTCAGTAGACTGTAGCCTGGTCAGTAGGTAATAGACTGTAGCCTGGTTGGTAGATTGCAGCCTGGTCAGTAGACTGTAGCCTGGTGAGTAGACTGCAGCCTGGTGAGTAGACTGCAGCCTGGTGAGTAGACTGCAGCCTGGTCAGTAGACGGCAGTCTGGTCAGCAGATTGTAGCCTAGGCGGTAGACTGTAGTTTGGTCAGCAGATTGCAGCCTGGTCAGTAGATTGCAGCCTGGTCAGTAGACTGTAGCCTGGTTGGTAGAATGTAGACAAGTCGGTAGACTGTAGCTTGGTCAGTAGGTAATAGACTGTAGCCTGGTTGGTAGATTGCAGCCTGGTCAGTAGACTGCAGCCCGGTCAGTAGACTGTAGCTTGGTTGGTAGAATGTAGACATGTCGGTATACTGTAGCTTGGTCAGTAGATTATAGACTGTAGCCTGGTTGGTAGATTGCAGCCTGGTCAGGACTGTAGCCTGGTGAGTAGACTGCAGCCTGGTCAGTAGACAGCAGTCTGGTCAGCAGATTGTAGCCTGGTCAGTAGACTGTAGCCTGGTCAGCAGATTCCAGCCTGGTCGGTAGATTGTATCCTGGTTAGTTAACTGTAACCCAATTGGTAGACTGTAGCCTGGTCAGTAGATTGCAGCTGGTCAGTAGATTGTAACCTGGTCGGTGGACTGTAGTCTGATTGGAAGACAGTAGCCTGGTCTGCATATTCTAGTTTGGTCGGTAGATTGTGGACTGTAGCCTGGCCAGTAGATTGCAGCCTGGTGAGTAAACTATAGCCTGGTCAGCAGATTGCATTCTGGTTGGTAGACAGTAACCTGGTAATTGAACTGTAGCCTAAACGGTAGACTGTAGCCTGGACGGTAGATTGCAGCTGGCTGGTAGATGATAACCTGGTCGGTTGACTGTAGCATGACCGGAAGACTGTTACCTGGTCGGTACATTGTAGCCTGGTCGGTAGACTGCAGCCTGTTCGACACATTGTAGCCTGGTCGGTAGATTGTAGCCTGGTTGGCAGACTGTAGCCTGCACTTTAAATTGTAGCCTGGTCGGTAGACTGTAGCCTGGTCAATAGATTGTAGCCTGGTCGGTAGACTACAGCCTGGTCAGTAGATTGTAGACTGTGGCCTCATTGGTAGACTGTAACCTGGTCGATGGACTGTAGCTTGATCAATGGACTGTAGCTTGATCAATGGAATGTAGCCTGATCAGTAGATTTTAGTCTGGTCGGCAGACTGTAACCTTATTGGTAAACTGTAGCCTGGTCGGTAGATTGTAGTCTAGTTGGTAGAGTGTGGCCTGGTGGGTTGATTGTAGCCTGCTCCATAGCCTTTAGCCTGGTCGGTAAACTGTAGCCTGGTCAGTAGATTGTAGCCTAGTTGGTAGAGTGTAGCCTGGTGGGTAGTTTGCAGCCTGGTCGGACGCCTTCAGCCTGTTTGGTAGACTGTAGCCTGGTGTAATGACAAGGTAGGGAGACAGACAGGTGAGCCCTAATCTTCCCGCCACTCAGCCCCTGCCTACTTGCAACGACCCATCCTAAGCGACGGGGTACAACTGGGTGACGGTCCCTACGCTCAGTAAGTGCAAGACAGACAAAGCAGACAGGGAAACACAGAAGCTAGGGAAACGGGGCAGCTGCCCACGGAGACACCGTGAGCAACAAGAGTGGTGAACGAGCCGAGTCAAACCAGGAGTGAGCGAGGTACAAAACGCTGAGCAGGAGAGTGGTCAGAAAGCCAAGGTCAATAACAAGCAGAGGATCAGTAGTACAAGCAGCAGCAGCAAGCCAGGAAACAAGCATAGAAGAATCACAGGCAAAGGAGGAACAGGAAAGGCAGGTATAAATAGAGAGTGGGCGGGAACTAGCTCCGTCTGGCCAGGCTGTGATAGGCTCTCCCACTCCTAAGCCTGCCATCCTGAGTGGTGGAAGATGGAGTCAGTCTCACAGACATAGGTGCAGACTGATTGCCCACGGGTGTTGACACAGAACCTGTGTCTGGCAAATCCTTTACACCTGGTCGGTAAATTTTAGCCTAGTTGGTAGTAGGCCGGTCAGTTGATTGTAGCCTATTCGGTAGACTGTAGACTGGTCTGTAAATTGTATCCTGGTCGGTAGACTGTAGCTTGTTATTTTGAAGAATATGTCTGCTCTGTATTACCAGAGTAGATGTAGTCCCTACACATATGCCTAATACATAATTTTTAGCTTTTAAGTTCTGTGCACAATATGATAATATAGAGATGAGGAGTTTATTGTCTCTTTATTAACTTTAGTGAAGGTATCGTTTTTGTACCACAACTGATTAATACTTCTCGGATAAAATTTAATTGGTGCTTTTAACATTTGTGAATAAATGTGTAATCATTTTATAGCAGTGTATTATATACCCAGCAGTGTATTATTTACCTACTGCATTACAATAATATGTTTGCCTAATCATTACTGGTTATATGTTACACATACTGTGTGTGCAGCAATATAAAAATATAAAGCTTGGTAATTAAAATTTCATTAATGGTATGGTATCTGAGGATATAGAGCAGTTACTATGTTATTTTAATATTAGTTCACTGAATATATATATATATATATATATATATATATATATATATATATACACAAAGTCATATGCAATCATTGCATAAAACTATAAAATCAAATGTAACTTCTGATTAGAAATTACAACTTGTTTCCTTATTCTAATGACTTATAACAAGATACTTATATGATATACATGCTAGAACCTTTGTTATTATAAGAAAACAGCCATTATGAGACATAGGACCCATGTGGTTTTACTATCCTTGCATTGTTATGCGTGTGCACAGGGGAAGGGCATTGTGTGTTACATGTACAAGTCAGGTTAAAATATGTTTTTAATAAAGCAAAAAACATTCCCCCTTTTCCTGTGGGATTTCAGTTTTAATAAGCAATAAGAATAATCTGTAATTTAGAATGTAATCATAAACTTAAAGTATATGAACAGAGGCATAGCAGTATAGAAGCCACAGCTACAAATATATACAATTTTAATGAATGCTAACAATAAATAAAATAAAAAATTTCACAGATTCATTAGCTTTTAAATTGTCCTTAATATGTAAAATTCATTATTTTGAGAAACTAAAATTATTTCAGTATAACTTTTGCATCTATGTAATAATTACAATGGTTAATGATGGTAGGTTTATTAACAGGTAAAGTACTGTGGAATATAGAGAAATAGGCAGTAACAATGGTCAGACAGTTTCCTGCCGATGGCCTCATACCTTAATATCAGGGTTCATTGACTGTGTGATACATTACATACTTTGTCCAAATATGTCATTTAAAGCTCCTGGGCCCCAATGCAAGATCTGTAACAGTTTCCCCCATCTACCATGTGCCATTTGTTTCCTTATGTGGCAGAGAGGACTTTGGTAGCGACTGCAACCTCTGCACCTCCTATAGCTATGCCCCTGACATTGACTATGTCCTCTACATGCATTAATACCTTTTATTAGCGTAGTGGCAAAAAAGCCAATTTATTAGTATTGTCTAGTTGTGATCTTCTTACATTACTACTTGTTTTAGTCTCTACTGTCTTCTAGATATGACAGTATTCATACTGAAATTCTATTAGATAGATAGATAGATAGATAGATAGATAGATAGATAGATAGATAGATAGATAGATAGATATTAACGGTCTTAATTTGGACACATTTGAACCGCTTTAGAATCGATTTGTACATGACTGGTAAAGTAGTAGAGTGGAAGAAGCAGCAGTTGTGTAAAATCCGATCTACAGTTTACAAATCTGTTCCACAAGTGCTATTTACTGTTAGAGAACGCCTATTCCGCATTGCCAATAGATCTCTAGCTACCTAATCCAGTAACTCCACAATCTCAGTTTTTCCACTTCTAACCAATGCCAGCTAACATTGATGGGTCTTATTTGAATTTACACAAATGGAGATTGACCGGTATTTGCTGATTAGTAATCTCATGGTACACAGAATGCTCTAACAAGGAGGCATTACTAATTACATGTACATTGTTTTAACTGAAATGATGATTAAATATTAAATTTTTCCCTCTGCTGTGGTCCTAAAGTCGAATGACTTGTTTAATTTCAGCGAGTTTTAATTAAGCAACTTCAATGAACTTAATTATCCGTGCAAGTGATCAGAGGTTTTAGTGTCATTTAAAAGGCGCCAATTGCCTTCATAATTGCTGAATATTACAGTTCCTTTATCACAATACATACAGAAAACTTAACTTCTGTCTCTTATAAGCCCCGGTGCACCTTGTAAGCATATGCAGCAATTTTAGTGCATTTTTAATTGTGTAGCCATACAGATGGTTACAAACAAAGCGGAGAAATGGGTGATAAAAATCATTCATTAACATTTTACTAAAACTAATTTCTACAGTTTTTCTACTCATTTCTAAATGTAAGATACTTGTTCTCATTGTTTCTTCACATCACTGGCCTCTTTATAACTAGATTTCATGCTAGACCTTTCATGTCACAGTCCCACACATACTACACATAGTCTCCTCAAGGACTTCACTGTCCAACTATTTTGGAAAATTATCTATTTATAGCTGACAGTCTACTGCAGAAATACTTGATTTTTTTTCTCATATTGTAGTGTTAACACAGAAGAAAATGTGATCCCATACAAAATAACATATAGCAAAATAGAATAATTATGACAGAAAACTGTATCGGTCACCACGCACACCTCCCCCTCCTCCACTCATACTCACCTCTTCACGGTACCGCTCCATTCACTCCAGGCTGTGGTCTAGCCTCTGTCCACGCAGTGCCAGCTCTCCTACATCTACTGTTCCTGGTACTACTGAGGACAGCTCACACTACTAGTTGCTTAAAGGAACAGTGTTACCACAAATTTTTTTTTAATATGTTAAAGATGTTAGTGCTTTATTAAAAACGTTTGGATTAATTTGTGTGTTTGTGTGTTACTTTTTCTTATTTTTACACTTTTTCTTCCCTATGGGGGCTGCCATTTTTTTTTCCATTTCTGTATGTGTCGATTAACGACACATACAGACATGGAATACGGCAGCCACAGTCCCATAGGGACTGCGAACGGGTCCCGTCCCATCCACTTCTGTGTACGCCGTCTGTGTGGGAACTGCGCATGCGCTGCTCCCACACAGTCCAATTTGAAATGCGCGCCGTCCGGCACCATTTTCCTGTGGACCGGAAGTCGCGGCCGGACAGTAAGATTACTACTTCCGGTCGCGGCTTCCGGACTTGTGCACTTGGACCAGCGGCAGCAGACGGAGCGGACGGGCCGGAGGGAGCCGCGGCGGCAGGAGCAGGTAAGAGATTTCTATGTATGTTCGTGTTTGTGTGTGTTTACTACTGTATGTAAACCTACTACACTGTGTGTTAGCTCAAAAAATGGCGACACACAGTGTAGGAGGTTAGACCGTTCAATCCCCTCGTTTATCCCGGCACTAGCCAGGATAAAGGAGGGGGGGATTCTCAGAGCTCACTAGAGCGAGTGCTTTTTACCCAATTTTGCAGCAAAAAGCAATGTGGTTGCTTTACCACATGCAATGCTGGAATTTTGGGAATAGCTCCATCTAGTGACCAGCAATGGGAAATATTATAAATTAGAATCTAATTTATAATATTTCCTGACTCGTGAAAAAAATAAAAAAAATTTGAACAATGTTTAAACACCTACACACTAAATGTTTAATTAAAAAAAAAAAAAAACATGTTTTGCTGGCAACACATTCCCTTTAACTTTCTGAACCTGCTGTCCTTGGCTCTGGAGTAACAGCATGCACTAATTGGTAATCTTCAGCAAGTGTTGCTTTCCTATATAAAGCTCTCACTCTCAGTTTGACTTTGCCAGAGCAATATGGTTGCTCCCTATTAAAGCCTGGTTCTGTGTCTGCTGTTTTTGATCTATTGGATTGTATCATCGATTATTCTTGTTTGCCTCCTACCTGCCAACCCTAGAACGTGACCCCTATTCTTCAGTACCACTGCCTGCAACTACCGCTACGGATCCGCACTCGAGACTGTACACCTAAATAGTAAGTGGGCCACTTGTCACTTCTATTCCGTTGTTTATTTATTGGCTGTTGTATCGGGATATTATTTAAGACCAAGACCCTATACAAGGGTTTGGAGGGTGAAAAGCCGAGGGTCCCCCAAAATCCGCTTCCCGTTCTAGCCACCAGTAATCCCATATGACATGGTGGGTTCACTATACCCTCTGCCATCCGAAAATATTATTACTAGGCTATATTGGACAGAGACGTCACACTTTGCTCTGGCCATGGACCCAGCCGATGTACCAACACCTGCCGTTGCTCAGCTATCCCTTGAGCTATCCCAGCAACTTGAGTGCCAGTATTTGCTCTACCACCTGCTGAAAATTGTTGTGCAATGTTTCGGTTCTATGATGTCACCCTCTATGATGTCACCAGCAAGCACCTATGGCTCCTGTACCTTCACCATGGGTCACCACCCCCAGTCCAGGTCTGCATTTTCCTCCACTCCTCCGCTATTCTGGGGACCCCAAGACCTACCATGGATTTGTGAATCAATGCACGGTTCACTTTGAAATAATAGTAAGAAAGGAGAAAAAACAAGGACCAAACAACGGCGCTGCTAATAAAAGAGAAATTTTGAATGAACGGTGTTTATAAATTTAATAAAAGATACAAGTAAATAAGCTACACATTTCAACGCCGGACAAGCGTCTTCAGCAGGCCGATGAAGACGCCTGTCCGGCATTGAAACTCGTAGCTTATTTACTTGTATCTTTTATTAAATTTATGAACACCGTTCATTCAAAATTTCTCTTTTATTAGCAGTACTGTTTTTTGGTCCTTGTTTTTTCTCCTTTTTTACTTGCATATTGGCAACAAATTGTGTTGTGTTTTATGGACCAGGCAGCAGATCTATCCCCGTTTTCTATCTGCATTTACCAGAGTTGTACCTGCCAGTACGAGCACTCTAAGGTGAGCGCAATTTATAATCTCTCCTGTTCTCTACAAATCTCCAGGGTAATTTGCACTATGCGTCACCCACCGTGTTTTGTTTCCTCTCTTTTAGTTTATCACTTTGAAATAATGGCACATCTGTTTCCTCTGATCGAGCCAAAGTGGCTTACATCATGTCCCTTCTCTCCAGAGAGACTCTAGCCTGGATATCCCCCCTGTGGGAGAAAGATGAACCCCTCATGTGCGACATTGTTGTTCCTTGCTACCTTCAAAAGGGTGTTCGAGGAGCCTGGTCGGGCATCCTCAGTGTCATCCTCTCTCCTAAGACTTAACCAAGGGACACTGTCCGTGGTCCAATTTGTGGTCCAGTTTCTGAGTGATGAACTAAAGTGGGACATCGATGCCTTAGTCACAACTTTCTGGGAGAGTCACCACCAGAAATCCAGTATGACACGGTGGGTTCACTATACCCCCTGCCGTCTGAAAATATTGTTACTACTCTATATTGGACGGAGACTGTCACAAAAAAGACCTACTAGTCAGCTAGCCTTACCGGAGGTCCAGTCTTACATTAGGTGGTTGCTAGTGTGGTACTTTCTGTTGCTCTCACTCTATGATGTACAATAGTAGTGTAATAAACAACTATAGAATATAATGCTGAATTATCAGCATCATACATTATGGTGCCCAAATAGCAGTGCCATATGTTGGCCAAATAACACTTCCATACATGTGTTTAAAGAATAATATTATACAGTGCAGTTATCACCACACGTTGCAAATATAATATACTGTTCAGTGCCTAAGTAACAGTGCCACACACAGCCTCAGTAAATACCACCATACAGTGCTAAAACAAAATCAACATATATAGAGCAAATTACAGCTCCATATATAAGGACATCTAGTACAGTGCTATACAATGTCTATATAAACATGATATACAGTCAGCGTCGGACTTACCCACCAAAGGATCAGAGTATCCTCTGGTGGGCCCAGACAGCAAGCTTTTATCCGGCAGAGGAGCAGAGAGGCATTGCCTCCCTGCCCCACTGCTTACTCTTGTAGGCAGGGCCGGCGTTAGGGCCCCCAGACGACTATAGAAGCCATAGCGGCTGCTACAGGTCCAGAAGCATGAGGAGGCCTACGCCGCCCGACACATAATTGTTATGTGCCGGGTGACACGGACCCCCTCATGCCCCCGTTGCTAGCGACTGCCACATTAACTTGAATCTGCATCTACAGGTCGCAGATACAATTGAATATTATAGACTGCAGGGGAGGGCTGTGTGACACTACACCGCGTTCCAAATTATTATGCAAATGTTATTTTTCGCTGATTTTCCTAAATAGTCGATGCAAATGACAGTCAGTATAATCTTCAAGCCATCAACCGTTGGAGTATAATGCAAATTTTATTGAACAAATCTCCTAATGATAACAGATTTTTTTTTAGAAGTAAAAAACTCAAAATGCACTGTTTCAAATTATTATGCACAACAGAGATCAAAACATTTTAAAGGTTATAAAGATAACTAAAATGGTAATTTGTTGAATTTGCAGCATCAGGAGGTCATATTTACAGAAATCAAAAGCTCTTTCAATAAAAAAAAACTTAACAGGCCAAGTTACATGTTAACATAGGACCCCTTCTCTGATATCACCTTCACAATTCTTGCATCCATTGAATTTGTGAGTATTTGGACAGTTTCTGCTTGAATATCTTTGCACGATGTCAGAATAGCCTCCCAGAGCTTCTGTTTTGATGTGAACGGCCTCCCACCCTCATAGATATTTTGCTTGAGGATGCTCCAAAGGGTCAGGGGAACATGGGGGCCACACCATGAGTTTCCCTCCTTTTATGGAGGTATTCTTTGCAGCATGAGATGGTGCATTGTCATGCATGAAGATAATTTTGCTACGGAAGGTACGGTTCTTCTTTTTATACCACGGGAGAAAGTGGTCAGTCATAAACTCTACATTGCAGAGGTTATTTTCACGCCTTCAGGGACCCTAAAGGGGCCTACCAGCTCTCTCCCCATGATTCCAGACCAAAACATGACTCCGCCACCCCCTTGCTGATGTAGCAGCCTTGTTGGGACATGGTGGCCATTCACAAACCATCCAATACTTCATCCATCTGGACCATCCAGGGTTGCACGGCACTCATCGGTAAACAACACGGTTTGAAAATTAGTCTTCATGTATTTCTGAGCCCACTGCAACCGTTTCTGCTTGTGAGCTTTATGCACACTTGCAAACCTCTGGAGGATCGATCCTGCACCTTGAGTTTCGCGGGACTCCAGAGGCACCAGCAGCTTCAAATACCTGTTTGCTGCTTTGCAATGGCATTTTAGCAGCTGCTCTCCTAATCCTATTAATTTGTCCGGCAGAATCCTTCCTCATTATGCCTTTATCTGAATGAACCCGTCTGTGCCCTGAATCAGCCACAAATCTTTTCACAGTACGATGATCACGCTTAAGTTTTCTTGAAATATTCAATGTTTTCATACTTCTTCCAAGGTATTGCACTATTTCACGCTTTTCGGCAGCAGAGAGATCCTTTTTCTTTCCCATATTGCTTGAAACCTGTGGCCTGCTTAATAATGTGGAACATCCTTCTTAAGTAGTTTTCCTTTGATTGGGCACACCTGGCACATTAATTATAACAGGTGTCTGAGATTGATTACAACGATCCAAAGAGCCCTAAGACACAATACCATCCATGAGTTGAATTGAAAAACTAATAATTAAATGTTTATGACACTTAAATCCAATGTGCATAATAATTTGGAACATGGTGTATTTACTAGGGGGACTGTGTAGCACTATGCAAGGGGAGGGCTGTGTGGCACTATCTAGGGGAGGGCTATGTGGCACTATCTACTAGGGGGGCTGTGTGGCACTATACAGGGGGAGGGCTGTGAGGCACTAGCTACCATGTGGGCTGTGTAGCACTATCTGCTGGGGGGGCTGTGTGGCACTATAAAGGAAGAGGACTGTGTGGCACTCTTTTCTGGGGGGGCTGTGTGGCGCTATATACTAGGGGGGGCTGTGTGGCACTATATACAAGGAGGGTGTGTGGCACTATCTACTAGGGGGGGTTGTGTGTGGCACTATCTACAAGAGGGGGCTGTGTGTGTGGCACTATCTACAAGAAGGGGGCTGTGCGGTCAGTTCCAGATATAGGTGCGGGTCCCAGAGCTGGGACCCGCATCTCTCAGATGTTTTTAGCATTTCCTGTGGATATGCCATAAATGTCTAAGATGGGAAAACACTTTTAAGTTACATGGTCTGCAGAGCGCTGGTGTAGGACGTTTTGCTACATAACTAAGAATGGTCAATATATAGACTCCAAACAGAATTATAATAGAGGCTGGAGACTGTTTAAACCACCACTGTCCCCACATGTCATCTAGGCGGCTCCATGTACTAATCAATATAACACAGAGAAACATTTGAGAGCCTTTGACGCCAATGTATGACTATAATTTTTTTTTATTTTATTAAACAAACACCATATAAGTTGAAATCAACAGAAAGATATGACTCTAGTATAGCAAGCAGAGACCGCACACGCAAATTGTTGCTGAATATAGTCTATGGGCAAACATGTAAATATATTAGACCAACCTCCTTCAGGAATATATTACCAAAGACAGTGCATTACACAGAGTTAACCGGTCAAAATCATGGACTTACCCATAAATAGCAACAAAGAGTAGAAAGAGTATCTGCTCCGCCGTATAAACCCTGACGCGCGTTTCGCCACGTATGCTTCCTCAAGGGGATGTATAATAATGTGTGTCCCGTCACTACCCTTTTATAGTGTTTAAACCATCTGATTATGGCGATGCATAGCGGCGCATCACCGCTGAGACGGCCGGAAGCGAGGCAAGCCCCACATCCGGCTCCAGGCACGGCAGCACACGTCCGGAATCCCGACGCGTAACGGGAGTTCCGGACATGCGCAATGCGCCCAAGGAGGCGGAGGGGGAGTGCATCGCAGGCAGCCATCGCAGCGCACATGCGCACAACACCGCCAAATCAAGGTTATTGGAACCTGCATCGATGTACCTCTATTAGACGATCTCCCTAGCCTCTTACTATGAATTGTATCAACAATATGTGTATTAATAAGACCACTAAAAATGACTCTCCCCAGAAAAATGCATATAGCACATGAATATAATGACCCAAATACATATTTTACAAACATCCCGTGGTATAAAGAGCAGACTAATGACACCAAACATATATAAAAATATAAATATAAAAATACATATATAAAAATATATATATGTATTTTGATTCCTTTTTGGTTCATTTCTGGGTGTCTTGTTTATTTCCTTGGTATATTTATGTTTGGTGTCATTAGTCTGCTCTTTATAACACGGGATGTTTGTAAAATATGTATTTGGGTCATTATGTACCCCTTAATAATATTAATCCTTTTAGGGTTATTGTCGTTTTTATTCACACACTGTTGTTGCGGACTTTTTTCTCTTTTTCTCTTCGTGATTCGCTACTTCTCTTCTTCTGTTTCGTTATACAGAATCTTGTCACTCACTCATGCTCAGTCCATACACACCGTCATATAATCAGATCAACTTGTTTTACACTTGGTTATTCTGTACACGGTATGGGCATGTAGTTGCCCTTTTCTTTTAGTTTTTGATATACGTACAGAATTTAGGACACAATAATTACCCTCTTTTACTTTCCTTGTCTTTTTATTTCCTTTAAATATATTTATAACTACTCGGTCACGATACAAACCGTATATATTCATGTGCTATATGCATTTTTCTGGGGAGAGACATTTTTAGTGGTCTTATTAATACACATATTGTTGATACAATTCATAGTAAGAGGCTAGGGAGATCGTCTAATAGAGGTACATCGATGCAGGTTCCAATAACCTTGATTTGGCGGTGTTGTGCGCATGTCCGCTGCGATGGCTGCCTGCGATGCACTCCCCCTCCGCCTCCTTGGGCGCATTGCGCATGTCCGGAACTCCCGTTACGCGTCGGGATTCCGGACGTGTGCTGCCGTGCCTGGAGTCGGATGTGGGGCTTGCCTCGCTTCCGGCCGTCTCAGCGGTGATGCGCCGCTATGCATCGCCATAATCAGATGGTTTAAACACTATAAAAGGGTAGCGACGGGACACACATTATTATACATCCCCTTGAGGAAGCATACGTGGCGAAACGCGCGTCAGGGTTTATATGGCGGAGCAGATACTCTTTCTACTCTTTTGTTGCTATTTATGGGTAAGTCCATGATTTTGACCGGTTAACTCTGTGTAATGCACTGTCTTTGGTAATATATTCCTGAAGGAGGTTGGTCTAATATATTTACATGTTTGCCCATAGACTATAGTCAGCAACAATTTGCGTGTGCGGTCTCCGCTTGCTATACTAGAGTCATATCTTTCTGTTGATTTTAACTTATATGGTGTTTGTTTAATAAAATAAAAAAAAATTATATTCATACATTGACGTCAAAGGCTCTCAATTGTTTCTCTGTGTTATAATAACTAAGAATGGTCGCATTATTTCTATATAGCTGACGGGTGGGCCCCAAGTATTATTACCTCTGGTGGGCCCAAGGTACTCCAGTCTCACACTGTATACAGTTAATACTGATAGTTGTGTTGGTCACAAGCCTCGGTACCCTGATCATTGGTGGCGCCCACTCCAGCATAGGTCCCACAATTCTATGACTGGCCCTGACTTGTCTAAAAAATATAATTTGTATCTTTATATAAAGTTGTAGCACAAGTTAGGTTCAGCTAAATAGTTTCACATTTCCTACATGACAATGATCATTGGTCATTTAAATCTCAGTTAGTAATGCTTCTTAGTAAATAAAACCAAATACTGCAATATTGTAGCGTCAATGGCCGCGGGCCGTCGGGTCTACTCACCTCCTGACGCGCGCAACCATGGATCTGTGAGCGCTGGTCCCCATCTCCTTCCTAGGAGACACCAGTGCTCACTTCCGCTCTGGTTCGCTGTGTCCCGTAGGGTGCGCGCGCACGCTCGTGCCCGCTCTTAAAGGACCAGCGCTCGCACATGAGGACAATCCTCATCATCAACTCACATGATTTCCTGGACAATAAGAAGGCCCCAGCCCTACTGATCCTTGCCTGAGCGTTGTTCGTATATCCCTAGTCTGTCTTTCAAATGGTCCCTTAGTGTTTCCCGTTCCAGTTGTTACCTGTGCCCTGTTACCTGTTCCTGTATCCCATGTTGTGTTGTTGTACCTGTGCCTACTAGTTGGAGTCATGTCTACTGCACCTGCTGTTCTTTGCCACATCCTGTGTCATCCGCCACGTCCAGTGTCATCTGCCACGTCCAGTGTGATTCGCCACGTCAGGTGTTACCTGCTGCTCCCACCTCCATCTGTGCCAGAGCTGCAGCCACTGTCTGGACTATCCAGGTACCCTTGTGCGGGACTTTGTATTGCTGGGGTCCCCTGTTGTTTGACCAGCTGCCTCCCCGCTACTGCGGTGTATATACGTAGCTTACAGAATGGGGAAGGAGCTATAACTCAACCAATATATGTAACTAGTGCTTATAACTAGAGATGAGCGAATTTATGAAAAGTTCGGTTCGGCTAGTTCGCCGAATTTCACGAAAAAGTTCGATTCGGACCGAACTAGTTCTGACCGAACCTGTAATTTCCGTGCACCGAGCATGGTACTGTCCAGGGTACTGAAAGAGTTAATGGGCTGCACTAACTCTTTCAGCAACCTTGACAGTACATGCTCGGCGCGTGGAAAATACTATTTTAATGTAATTAAAAAAATAAAAAAAATACGTTCATACTTACATTCCTCCTGTCCAGCCTCCAGCGATGACGTTTCATCCATGTCGCCGCTGCAGCCAATCACAGGCTGTAGTGGTGGTCACGCACGTCAGGATGACGTCAGAAGGCCGGCCTCCAGGGATGACACTTCATCCCACGTGACCGCCTCTGCAGCCAATCACAGGCTGCAGCGGCCTCTGCAGCCAATCACACGCTCATCTCCTGAAATACTCTGTGCTGCCGTAAACTCTGTGGACAGGTCAGGATCCTGTTTCTTTTAAATGCTGCTGGGGAACCGGCTCGATCCACTATATAAGGCTGCGCTACAGTGCAGCATTTAAAAGAAACCGGATCCTGACCTGTCCACAGAGTTTAAGGCAGCACAGAGTATTTCAGGAGATGAGGGTGCAGATTCAGTGCTGCTGTGAACTCTGCTCTTACCATTACGTAGCTCTCAGTCTGTTACCTCTCCTCCACTCCTGTCCTCAATAACACCTTCACATGATTGGCAAGTCACCACCCCGCACAAGATCCGCACGCTCATCTCCTGAAATACTCTGTGCTGCCTTAAACTCTGTGGACAGGTCAGGATCCTGTTTCTTTTAAATGCTGCACTGTAGCGCAGCCTTATATAGTGGATCGAGCGGGTTCCCCAGCAGCATTTAAAAGAAACAGGAGATTAAAGCAGCACAGAGTATTTCAGGAGATGAGCACGGCCGGGCACGGGCAGCCGGTCGTTTTTCCGAGCCGTGCTCCCATTATAAAGTATAGGAACACGGCCCGTAAAATAAAAAAATAGAACATGTTCTATCTTTTTTACGGCACGGACACCTTCCCGTGAGAAAACGGGAAGGTACCCGTGGCTAACAGAAGTCTATGGGCCTGCTATTTCGGGTCGTAATTACGACCCGTAATAACGGGTGTTTTTACGGTCGTGTGCATGAGGCCCCGTAATGACGGGTGGCTACATGGGTGCACCCGTCATTACGGCAGCGTTGCTAGGCGACGTCAGTAATAGTCACTGTCCAGGGTGCTTAAAGAGTTAACTGATCGGCAGTAACTGTATCAGCACCCTGGACAGTGAATTCCGATCAGAATATACATCAACCTGTAAAAAAAAAAGACGTTCATACTTACCGAGAACTTTCTGCTTCCTCCAGTCCGGTCTCCTGGCCGTTGCCTTGGTGACGCGTCCCTCTCGACATCCGGCCCGACATTCCTTGATGACGATACAGCCCATGTGACCACTGCAGCAAATCACAGGCTGCCGCGGCCTCTGCAGCCAATCACAGGCTGCCGCGTCAGAAAAGAAGGTCGGACTGGAGGAAGAAGAGGGACTCGTCACCAAGACAACGACCGGGTACGTATGAAATGCTTTTTATTTTATTTTTAATCAGCAGCCTCTTTTCTCTATCAGTGATTGATAGAGACAAGTGGCTGCCGATTTGTATAATATTTTTGACCGGGTTCGGTCAAAACGGGTTCGGCCGAACCCGGTGAAGTCCGTTTTTTCTGCGAACCGAACTTTTCCCGATGTTCGGACCGAAACCGGGTTCGGTTGTCCCGGCTTGCTCATCTCTACTTATAACCAAAAGACCAACTAAACCAGATAAAAGAACAAAACGGCAAACCAAACCCAGGACAATAAATCGATAACACTGGATCAATGGGGAGGGTGAGTGAGACATTATTAGATGATGTGTGTCAACATCAGTTGCCACAGATTCAGTGGCTATGAGCAGCTCAAGATTGGCACAAGATCAAAAAGAAGTGATTAAATAGTTGGCTTGTGGGGGATCGAACTAGCATCTGCACTTCACAAATTGGCTTTAGGTTGCTCTGGCTGTTGGTGCTTAAGATTAAGCCCACACGGAGCGGCACTGACCTGGCCGCGGTGTGGCCAACAGCTGCGCTAGGAACCACCTTCGGGACGGCTGTCAAATTGCCTGTTGCTAGCCGTTCATAGCTGCAGGTAAAACAGCCTGTTACCTGAAAAATCGTGCAGCATTCATTAATAGCCACACAATTTTGCAGGTAAAGGGCCGTTTTACCAGCAACAATGCACGGCCATTCACAGGCAATTTGACAGCCACGCTGAACAAGGTGCAGGCACCGCTGTTGGCCGCATGGCGGCCTAGTCAATGCCGCTACATGTGGCTTTACCCTTAGTCTTTTCCTGCATTCATAATGGTAATTTGTACACAGGTGCAGATTTTCCTAGTGGTATAAAATAAGTAAACTACACCAAAATGTCACATATAATAAGTGTAGATCTACCTCCACAGTAGTTTTAGAGAAATGGAAAAGGTTAGATTTGTTAGATTTAGACAGAGAAAATCTAATATAATAAACATATTTTTTTTATATTTTTAGAACATAAATAAATAATGTACCGTAGGTATGCGTGATAGTGCATATACACTCTTATGTGTCTATTATAAACTATACAGCAATATCGTAATACCAGATTTCAGTGATACATTGATTGATCAGTATTTGCTTTTATTTGATATTCAGGGTTGAAGTTGGATGACTCAATCAATAGGAAGTTTTGCACAGTATTCTGAATGCCCTATTAAAAAGAGAGTCCTTGTAATAAACTTTCAATAACGGCGAGGTCCTCCTTGGAGAAATTCAGCTATGTCTAGAGAGGTGGGTGAAAAGTGACATTTTTTCTTATGTTCACATATTTTTTATGAAATATTTGTTGCCTGGGAATTGGTATTCCCTTTCAATTTAAATGGATGAGCACATGCCATTGTTCTTTTTCTATCAAAAGAGAAAAAGTGATGAGACCTAGTTCTCAAGTGGAAAAAAAAAAGACAATGTGGTTCATCTACATAGCTCAAATCAGATGGCCTGTCAGAAGGAATGAGGTGTGAGAATTAGGAGATGCTTGTAATATTGCCTTAAAGGGGTGACTGCACTTTCATCAAAGTTTTGAATTGTCATAGAGACATATCAAAAGTTTGTATCGGTGGGTGTCTGGTTGCTGAGACCCACACCGTCGCTCACATGATGGTGTGTAAGCACTCAACTGAGCTCTTAGCACCTTTGACTGTGATAAGCGCCCCTCGTTAGCCTGAAGACGGGCGTAGCTAGGTTCACCTGCACCCGGGGAAAAGATTCAGTTTGGCGCCCCCCCACCAACTTCTTTCCCGACATCTCTTTCCCCCTCACCATGTTTGCTTTCTCTACCAGTCAATGAGGTATCATTTTGTTTCACAATTTTTTTATGTAACACGAGCATAAAACCATTTGTAAATTTTACAAGCAATATAGTTATATAAGGGAGTTACCATAACAATACATTAAAATAAAATAATTTAAAGAGGCCACACACAGCCCCCTCTTGTAGATAGTGCCATACACAGCCCCCTGTAGATAGCGCCAAGCACAGCCCCCTGTAGATGATGCCACACAGCCTCCCCTTGTAAATGATGCCACATGGCCCTCTCTTGTAGGTGGTGCCACACAGGCCCCCCTGTAGATGATGCCAGCCAGCCCTCCATTGTAGATGATGTCACACAGCCCCCCTTGTAGATGATGCCACACAGCCCCCCATTATAGATGATGCCACACAGCCCCCAATTGTAGATGATACCACACAGCCTCCCTTGTAGATGATGTCACACAGCCCTGCATGCAGATGGTGCCACACAGCCCCCCTTGCAGATGGTGCCAAACAGCCCCTGTAGACAATGCAACACAGCCCCCCCCCTTCCTTGTAGAGAGAAATAAAAACAATGACTTACCTAGCCTCGTTCCCTCCTCCGAAACCATTATGTAGGCCGGCGTTATCCAGTGACATCATCACACCGGCCTGGGCTGGTTCCAGCATCTTATAGGCTGCAGGGCTGATATGGCTTGTAGCCTAGTGATAGCGGAGCAGAGAGCTGCTCCGCCATAGTATTCAATTGTATCTGCGTCCTGAAGAATGCCACCAGGTATGAGGGGGCCCATTCCGCCCGGCCCATAAATGTAATGTGCCGGATGGTGCGGGCCCCGTAGCAGCAGGGGGCCCCGAGAGGACGGGTGCTGCAGCCGTCCAGGATACAGGGCGCCTATCAGCAGCGATAAGCTGTTTTCATACGGCTGCTCTGCGGCACCCCCTTTCCCTACATCGTAGTTGTGCCCCGTCTTCCCCCCCTAGCTACGCCCCTGGATAGATAGATAGAAATAAATATCTTTATTGGAGAAAAAAGTGGGTGTTTTATTACTGTTCTCCCTCCCTGACAGCCTGCCAGGATAGGAAGAAGCTACAGGCGGTGTCGGTGCCGCGGCGGGGGACGGGGGGTAGCTCGAGTGGGGGGGCAGGGGTGCCATGAGGGGGGCTGCCGCAAGGAGTGCCACGAGAGGGAGGGCCAGGAGAGCGGCGAGAATGGAAATTCCTGAGAGGGTGGGAACTAAGATGTGGAGAAGGGGGTCACTATAGAGCAGCTGTATCAAAATAGCTGATCGCAGGTCGTGGGCGCCCTCAATGCCGGGCGGCTGCAGCAACGATCAGCTGTTTTGATACATATGACTCCATTAGCTCGACGGAGGCCAAAAGAGTGACCTTTTGGCCTCTGTTGGGTTGGTATATGTTAGTATACTTTCTTTTTAAGTATGGAATAGCATGGTAGACTACGCTAAATGTGTAATGCGCAAAATACGTTTCTTTAATATGGGATGCTATAGGTGACGTATGCCACCCTATTTCGTATGCCACCCTATTTTATATGCCACAGACAGGGGATTTTTAATAGCTTTACACGATGTACACATTAAACGGATACCCATATAGTCTATGGGTGAAGCATCTGTCACAGTCTACGGTTAACATATAAGTCGGGAGCTTTTCCCGGCGTATATGTCAAACGTAATGCAGTAACGTGAAGGGGACCTTACCCGTATCTTATTTTTTTTTCAGCCTTACAAAGTATTTTAATATGTTTCCAGGGTGTGCCCCAAATCCAATTTTGTCTATATGTTAAGCACCTAATGTTATTTTATGTAATGCAACTGTATTTGTATTAAAAGAAAAGGTTATTTTCCATAGAGCCCTATATACTTTGTACAGGCGGGACTCTGTGAAGGCACATTAGCGTCAAAGGTCAGTTGTGGTGTGTGGCCCCTTTAACTCCTTCCTGCTATTGGGCTTGTCTGTAACGTCCTGATTTAAAGTGTTGTGTGCCCAAATAGCAGTTTACGACCACATATGGGGTATTGCCTTACTCATGAGAAATTGCGTTAAAAATTTTGGGGTGACTTTTCTCCTGCATTCCTTGTAAAAATGAAAAATGTTGAGCTAAAGCAACATATTATTGGAAAAATGTAGATTTATATTTTCATCGCCAAATTCTAATAAAAAGTTTAAAACACCTGTGGGATCAATATATTCACTACACACCTAATGTAAAGGATCTGCCAGACACAGATTCTGTGTCGACGCCCGTGGTTAATCAGTCTGCACCTGCTCCTAAGTCTGATAGAGTGACTCGATCTGCTACCACTCAGGCTGGGAGGCTCAGGAGTGGGAGAGCCTATCACAGCCTGGCCAGACGGAGCTAGATCCCGCCCTCTGTCTATTTCTACCTTCATTTCCTGCTCCTCCTTTGCCTGCGATTCTGCCTGCTTCCTGGCTCTTCTGCTGCTGCTTGTACTATTGTCCTCTGCTTCATATTGACCCTGGCTTTACTGACTACTCTCCTGCTCTGCGTTTGGTACCTCGTACACTCCTGGTTTGACTCGGCTCGTTCACTACTCTTGTTGCTCACGGTGTTGCCGTGGGCAACTGCCCCATTTCCCTTAGCTTCTGTGTACCCTTGTCTGTTTGTCTGTCGTGCACATATTGAGCGTAGGGACCGTCACCCAGTTGTGCGCCGTCGCCTGGGACGGGCCGTGCAGGTAGGCAGGGACTGAGTGGCGGGTAGATTAGGGCTCACCTGTCTGTCTCCCTACCCCGTCATTACATAATCACTGGCCCATATACCAAGTCTACCCTGGTCCCTGACACAACAATGGACCCCCTTGAGACCCTGGCTCAGCAAATGCAGGGCCTCTCCCTACAGGTCCAAGCCCTGGCTCAGAGGGACAACCAGCATGATGCTACCCTGGTAGTGCCCCCCACCTCACATCTTGAACCCCACCTCAAGTTGCCTGACCGGTTCTCAGGGGACCGGAAGACTTTTTTCTCCTTTCGGGAGAGACCTAATAAGATCTTGCTTCCCTTTCAGGTCTCTTTTGAGGGTAGGTCTGCTACCGGCAGTGCCTTCATGGATTCAGGGTCTTCTGCTAATATTATGTCTGTGGAATTTGCTATGTCTCTAGCTATGCCATTGATTTATTTTCCTAAACCTGTCTCGGTAGTGGGTATCGACTCCACTCCACTTGCTAATGGTTATTTTACGCAGCATACCCCTGTTTTTGAACTCCTTGTTGGCTCCATGCATTTGGAGAAGTGCTCTGTACTGGTGATGCAGGGATTATCGTCCGATTTTGATTTAGGCCTTCCCTAAGGTTCCCGAGGTTCCGTTGCTTCGTTCTTCCACGGAAAACTCGGATGAACCAATGCAACTCGGTGCCTCCGTGTCTCCCCAACAACGTAGAGAGCTCCACAGGAAGAATGGTCTCTGCTTCTACTGTGGGGATGACAAGCATCAAGTGAACAACTGTCCTAGGCATAAGAATAAGCAGCCGGAAGAACTTCGTCTAAGTGAGCATCGGGGAGGTCACTTGGGCGCACAGGTATTTCCCATAAATATGAAACCTAATAAGATCTTGCTTCCCTTTCAGGTCTCTTTTTACGGTAAGTCTGCCACCGGCAGTGCCTTCGTGGATTCAAGGTCTTCTGCTAATATTATGTCTTTGGAATTTGCTATGTCTCTAGCCATGCCATTGATTGATTTGCCTAAACCTGTCCCGGTAGTGGGTATCGACTCCACTCCACTTGCTAATGGTTATTTTACGCAGCATACCCCTGTTTTTGAACTCCTTGTTGCTCCATGCATTTGGAGCAGTGCTCTGTACTGGTGATGCAGGGATTATCGTCCGATTTGGTTTTAGGCCTTCCCTGGTTGCAGATGCATAATCCCACGTTTAACTGGAATACTGGGGATCTTACCAAATGGGGTAATGAATGCATGACGTCATGTTTTTCTGTTAATTTTATTTCTCTCCCTGAGGAGATGAACACTCTACCTGAGTTTATTCAGGACTTCGCTCATGGTTTTTCTAAAAAGGCCTCCGAAGTGTTACCTCCTCATAGAGAATAAGATTGAGCAATTGATTTGGTACCAGGAGCTAAGCTCCCTAAGTGTAGTATATTTAATCTCTCTTGTCCCGAATGTGAAGCCATGAGAGAGTATATCCAGGAATGCCTGGCCAAGGGTTACATTCGCCCCTCTACTTCTCCGGTAGGTTCTGGCTTCTTCTTCGTAGGGAAGAAGGATGGTGGTCTTAGGCCGTGCATTGACTACAGGAACTTGAATAAGGTCACTGTAAGGAACCAGTATCCCCTTCCTTTGATTCCTGATCTCTTCAATCAGGTTCAGGGGGCCCAATGGTTCTCTAAGTTTGATCTACGGGGGGGGGCTTATAACCTTATCCGCATCAAAGAGGGGGATGAGTGGAAGACTGCGTTTAACACGCCTGAAGGTCATTTCGAATATCTCGTCATGCCCTTTGGGTTGTGTAATGCTCCCGCGGTCTTCCAGAATTTCATAAATGAGATTTTAAGAGACTACCTGGGGGTATTTCTTGTAGTGTACCTTGATGACATACTTGTGTTTTACAAGGACTGGTCCTCCCACATTGAGCATGTCAGGAAGGTGCTCCAGGCTATTCGGGAAAACAAACTGTTTGCTAAGACCGAAAAATGTGTGTTTGGGTGCAGGAGATACCATTTTTGGGTCAAATCCTCACTCCTCATGAATTTCGCATGGACCCCGCCAAGGTCCAGGCTGTGGCGGAATGGGTCCAACCTGCCTCCCTGAAGGCGTTACAGTGCTTCCTGGGGTTCGCTAATTATTACACGAGATTTATTGCTAACTTCTCGGTCATCGCTAAGCCTCTTACAGATCTCACTCGCAAAGGTGCTGATCTCCTCCACTGGCCTCCTGAGGCTGTCCAGGCTTTTGAGGTCCTTAAGAAGTGCTTTATCTCAGCCCTAGTGCTGGTTCAGCCCAACCAAATGGAGCCATTCATAGTGGAGGTTGACGCCTCCGAGGTGGGAGTGGGTTCTGTCTTGTCCCAGGGTACCAGGTCCCTCACCCATCTCTGTCCCTTTGCCTACTTCTCCAGGAAGTTCTCGCCCACTGAGAGTAACTATGACATTGGCAACCGCAAACTCTTAGCCATTAAATGGGCATTTGAAGAGTGGCGCCACTTCTTGGAGGGGGCTAGGCACCAGGTAACGGTCCTTACCGACCACAAGAATCTGGTTTTCCTAGAATCTGCCCGGAGACTAAACCCGAGGCAAGCTCGATGGGCGTTGTTTTTTACTAGATTCAACTTTTTGGTCACCTATAGGGCTGGGTCTAAAAATATTAAAGCTGATGCACTGTTGCGTAGCTTCATGGCCAGTCTTCCTTCGGAGGAAGATCCTGCTTGTGTTTTGCCCCCAGGTATAATCATTTCCTCTGTTGATTCTGACTTAGTCTCTGAAATTGCTGCTGATCAAGGTTCAGCTCCCGGGAACCTTCCTGAGAACAAGCTGTTTGTTCCCCTGCAATTCTGGCTAAGGGTACTCAAGGAAAATCATGATCTGGTCATCTAGGCATCCTGGGTACCAAGCACCTCATTGCCAGAAACTATTGGTGGCCTGGGTTGCCTAAAGACGTTAAGGCCTACGTCGCCGCTTGTGAAATTTGAGCTAGGTCCAAGACTCCCAGGTCCCGACCAGCGGGCTTACTATGTTCTTTGCCCATTCCCCAGAGACCTTGGACCCATATCTCCATGGATTTTATCACCGATCTGCCTCCCTCCCAAGGCAAGACGGTGGTGCGGGTTGTAGTAGACATCTTCAGTAAGATGTGCCACTTTGTGCCCTTTAAGAAACTACCAAATGCCAAGACGTTAGGTAACTTGTTTGTCAAACACATCCGGCGTCTCCATGGGGTTCCTGTCAATATTGTTTCTGACAGAGGGGTACAGTTTGTTTCATTGTTTTGGAGGGCTTTCTGTAAGAAGTTGGAGATTGATCTGTCCTTCTCCTCGGCCTTCCATCCTGAAACTAATGGCCAAACCGAGAGGACTAATCAGTCTCTAGAACAATATTTAAGGTGTTTTATCTCTGACTGCCAATTTGATTGGGTCTCCTTCATTTCCCTCGCCTAATTTTCCCTTAATAACCGGGTCAGTAACTCATCAGGGGTCTCCCACTTTTTCTGTCATTTTGGGTTTAATCCACGGTTCTCCTCCGTTTCACCTGGTGGTTCTAACAATCCCGAGGTAGATGTCGTTCATCGGGAACTGTGCACAGTCTGGGCCCAGGTTCAGAAGAACCTAGAGGCACCTCAGACAATACAAAAGACTCAGGCAGATAGAAGATGTTCTGCTAACCCCTTGTTTGTGGTCGGGGATCTGGTGTGGCTGTCTTCAAAAAATTTGCGCCTTAAAGTCCCGTCCCAAAAAATTTGCTCCCCGGAATATAGGGCCATACAAGGTCATTGAAGTCCTTAACCCTGTCTCCTTCCGACTGGATTTACCCCCGTCTTTTCGAATACACGACGTGTTTCATGCCTCCCTCCTGAAACGCTGCTCCCCGTCCTTGGCTACATCGAGGAAACCTCCGGTCCCTGTTCTCACCCCTGAATGGGTAGAATTCGAGGTGGCACAGATTGTGGACAGCAGGATGGTCCAGGGCTCCCTCCAGTACCTGGTCCATTGGAGAGGATACGGGCCTGAGGAGAGGACTTGGGTACCCGCCCGGGATGTTCACGCTGGGGTATTGCTCAGGAGGTTCCATCTTCAGTTCCCCAATAAGCCAGGTCCACCTAGAAAGGGTCCAGTGGACCCTCATAAAAGGGGGGTACTGTAAAGGATCTGCCAGACACAGCTTCCGTGTCGACGCCCGTGGTTAATCAGTCTGCACCTGCTCCTAAGTCTGATAGAGTGACTCGATCTGCTACCACTCAGGCTGGGAGGCTGAGGAGTGGGAGAGCCTATCACAGCCTGGCCAGACGGAGCTAGCTCCCGCCCTCTGTCTATTTATACCTTTATTTCCTGCTCCTCCTTTGCATGTGATTCTGCCTGTTTCCTGGCTCTGCTGCTGCTTGTACTATTGTCCTCTGCTTCATATTGACCCTGGCTTTACTGACTACTCTCCTGCTCTGTGTTTGGTACCTTGTACACTCCTGGTTTGACTCGGCTCGTTCACTACTCTTGTTGCTCACGGTGTTGCCGTGGGCAACTGCCCCATTTCCCTTAGCTTCTGTGTACCCTTGTCTGTTTGTCTGTCGTGCACATATTAAACGTAGGGACCGTCGCCCAGTTGTGCGCCGTCGCCTGGGATGGGCCGTGCAGGTAGGCAGGGACTGAGTGGCGGGTAGATTAGGGCTCAGCTGTCTGTCTCCCTACCCCGTCATTACACCTAATTTAATTCCTTGATAGGTAATGTCTTAAAAATGGGGTTACATCTGGGGAATTTCTACTGTACTGGTTCCTTAGAAAGTTCTGCAAATGCGACATGGCACCCAGAAACCAATTTAGCAAAATATGTGCTCAAAAAGTCAAATGGCACTCCTTCCCTTCTGAGCCCTGCCGTGTGTCCAAACAGCAGTTTACGATCACATATGGGGTATTGCTGTACTCGGGAGAAAATACTTTACAAATGTTGAGGTACTTTTCTCCTATAGTCCTTGTGAAAATGAGAACTACATCTTATTGGAAAAAAAAAATTATTTTCACATCTCAATTCTAATAAATTCAGCAAAAACCTGTGGGGTCAAAATGCTCACTACACCCCTATATTAATGCCTTAAGGGGTGTAGTTTACCAAATAGAGTCACCTTTTAGGGGTTTTTACTAGACTAGTACCTCAGGGGCTCTATAAATGCAACTTGGCGCCCAGGAATTAATCCAGCAAAATCTGCACTCCAAATGGCGCACCTTGCCTTCTGAGCCCTGCTACATATCCAAACAGCAGTTTATTACCACATGTGGGGTATTTCTCTTTTCTGGAAAAGTTGCTTTACAAATGTTGGAGTGCTTTTTCGCCTTTATTTCTTGATAAAATGAAAAATTTTGAGCTGAAGCTACATCTTATTGAAAAAATGTTTTATTAATTTTCACTGCCCAATTCTAATAAAATCTATGAGACACCTGCGGGGTCAAAATGCTCACTACACCCCTAGATGATTTCCTCAATTGGTGTAGTTTGCCAAATGGAGTCACTTTTGGGTAGTTTCTACTGTACTGGTACCGTAGGGGCTTTGAAAAAGCGACATAGTGCCGAGAAACCAATCCAGCAAAATCTGCGCTCCAAAAGCCAAATGGCACTCCTTCCCTCCTGAGCCCTGCCGTGTGCCCAAACAGCAGTTTATGACCACATATGGGGTATTTGCCTACTCTGGAGTAGTTGCTTTACAAATGTTGGGGTGCTTTTTCTCCTTTTTTTGTTGAGAAAATGAAACATTTTGAGCTAAAGCTACATGTTATTGGACAAAAATGCAATTTTTCATTTTCACTGCCCAATTCTAATACAATTTATGAACACCTGTGGGGTCAAAATGCTCACTACACCCCTAGATAATTTCCTTGTGGGGTGTAGTATCAAAAATAGGGTGTTTTTAGAGGTGTTTCCTTTTATTTGTCACCACAATACCTCTTCTAAACTGACATGGTGCCTAAAATATGACCTAATAAAAAGAAGGCCCCAAAATCCATTAGGTGCTCCTTTGCTCCTGAGGCCTGTGCTTCAGTCCATTAGCACACTAGGGCCACATGTCCACATGTGGGATATTTCTAAAAACTGCAGAATCTGGGCAATAAATATTTAGTTGTGTCTTTCTGTTAACACTTGCTGTGTTACAGAAAAAAATTGATTTAACCTATTCAGGACGCAGCCTCTTTTGGCCTTTAGGACACAGGCTATTTTTTTAAATCGGACATGTGTTACTTTATGTGGTAATAACATCGGAATGCTTTTACCTATCCAAGCGATTCTGAGACTGTTTTCTCGTGACATGTTGTACTTTATGTTAGTGAAAAAATTTGGTCGATAATTTCGGTATTTATTTCTGAAAAACACCAAAATGTAGAAAAAATTCGCATTTTTCTACATTTAAACGTATCTGCTTGTAAAACAGATAGTAATACCACGAAAAATAGTTACTAGTTAACATTTCCCATATGTTTACTTTATGTTTGCATCATTTTTTGAACGTTCTTTTATTTTTCTAGGACGTTACAAGGCTTAGAACTTTAGCAGCAATTTCTCATATTTTAAAGAAAATTTCAAAAGGCCATTTTTTCAGGGACCAGTTAAGTTCTGAAGTGGCTATGAGGGCCTTATATATTAGAAAATCCCCAGTCACCCTATTTTGAAAACTGCACCCCTCAAGGTATTCGAATCAGCATTCGCAAAGTGTTTTAACCCTTTAGGCGTTTCACAGGAATTAAAGCAAAGTAGAGGTGAAATTTACAAACTTTCTTTTTTTTGCCGAAATTAATTTCTGATAAAAAAATTTTTGTAACACAGAAGGTTTTACCCGAGAAATGCAACTCAATATTTTATTCCACAGATTCTACAGTTTTTATAAATATCCCACATGTGGCTCTAGTGCGCTAATGGACTGAAACACAGGCCTCAGAAGCAAAGGAACACCCAGTGGATTTTGGGCCTCTTTTTTTTTTTAGAATATATTTTAGGCACCTTGTCAGGTTTGAAGAGGTCTAGTGGTGCCAAAACAGTGGAAACACCCCAAAATTGAACCCATTTTGGAAACTACACCTCTCAATGAATTTATCTAGCGGTATAGTTCGCATTTTGACCACACAGGTTTTTCACTAAATATATTGGAATTATATATATATTGGAATTAGTCTGTAAAAATGAAAATTTACTGATTTTCTGAAAAAACATAGATATTTTTAATACTTACAAGGAATAACAAAGAAAATGCACCTCAACATTTGTAAAGCAATGTCCCCCGATTACGGCAATACACCATATGTGGTAATAAACTATTGATTGGACCCACAGCAAGGCTCAGAAGGGAAGGAGCACCATTTGGATTTTGGAGCACGGATTTTGTTGGTTTTTGGTGCCATGTCGCGTTTGCAACGCCCTGGAGGGACCAAAACAAGGGAAACCCCCCAAAAAGGACCCTACACCTCTCAAGGAATTTATCTAGGGGAATATTTCACATTTTGACCACACAGGTTTTTCGCTAAATATATTGGAATTAGTCTGTAAAAATTAAAATCTACTGTTTTTCTGAAAAAACATAGAAATTTTTAATATTTACAAGGAATAACGAAGAAAATGCACCCCAACATATGTAAATGTCTCCCGATTACGCCAATACCCCATATTTGGAAATAAACTGCTGATTAGACCCACAGCAGGGCTCAGAAGGGAAGGAGCGCCATTTGGATTTTGGAGCACAGATTTTGCTTCAATGGTTTTCGGTGCCATGTCGTGTTTGCAATGCCCTGGAGGGACCAAAACAGTGGAAATCCCCAAAGTTACTCCATTTTGGAAACACCCCTCAAGGAATTTTTCTAGGGGTATAGTGAGCATTTAGACCCCACGGGTCTTTTGCAGAACTTATTAGAATTAGGCCGCGAAAATGAATATCACAATTTATGTTGAATTTTCTAATTTTCACAAGAGATAAAGGAGAAAAAAACAACCAATTTTTGTAGAGCAATTTCTCCTGAGTACGGAAATACCCCACATGGGGTTTATAATTATTTTTTTTCATTAGAAATGAATTAACCCTTTCAGGACTGATCAATTTTTTGCTTTCTTATTTTCGTTTTTCACTCCCCACGTTCTTAGAGCCATAACTTTTTTCTTTTTCCATCAATAGAGTGGTGTGAGAGCTTATTTATTGCGGGAGGAGCTGTAGTTTCTATTGACCCCATTTAAAGTGCCATAAAATGTACTGAGAAACTGAAAAAAAATATTTGTGGGCTGATATAGGAAAAAAAATCTGATTACACTTTTCGGGGTTTTCGTTTTCACAGCTTTCGCCTTGCATTAAAAACAAAAACTTTACTTTATTCTGCAGCTGAATACAATTATGGTGATACCAAATTTATATATATATTTTTTTATATTATACTACTTTTACAAAGAAAAATCTAATTGTTAAAATAAAAATTGTTTTGTTTCACCACATTCTGAGAGCCGTAACTTTTTTATTTTTCAGTTGATTGAGCAGTGGGAGGTCTTATTTTTTGCGGGACGAGCTGTAGTTTTTATTGGTACGATTTTTGGTACATAAAACGTGATCCAAAAGTTGTATTTAATTTTGTTTTTAGAGCTAAAGTGACCAAAAAAACAGCAATTTTGGTGGTTTAAATTATTTAAGTTTTTTACGGTGTTCGCTGTGCCAGTTGAATAATGGTATATTATAATAGTTTGGACTTTTACGGACGTAGCGATACCAATTTTGTTTATTTTTTTTACATTACTTTAGAAGAAAAATGTGAAAAGGGGGGTTTTTTAACTTTAAACTTTTTTCTTTCTCACTACTAATAACTTTAATTCTTCTACACATTTTATTAGTCCCCTTAGGGGATTTGAACCAGCGATCATTGGATCGCTGGTACAATATACTGCAATACTAATGTATTGTAGTATATTGTTATCTTTACTGGCTTTTGTAACCGCACGATCGCTGTTCCTGTCTGTTAGGCCTTATGTGTCCGCTGCGTAAAACTCACAACATGTCCTATACTTGGCCATTTTTCGCACATCACGCACCCAATGAAGTCAATGGGGGTGTGAAAACCGTGCACAGCAAACGGACGCACTTCCGTGTGCCGCGCGTGATTCGTGCTACAGTTGTTAAAGAAATTAAGTAAAAAAAAAAAGCACCACAGTCTTTGCAGTTTCTAACCATCAAAACCGCGTGTCATAAGGATGGCATATGCGTGAAAATAACGCAGCCACGCACCATTCACTGATTACACACGGAACTGCAACACACGCAAAACGCACACGTTCGTGTGAATAAGGCATTAGTCCTGGGTGTCAGCTATAATATGCAGCTGACACCCGCAGCGTATGGAGCGGGCTTAGCACGTTTGCACGCTCCATACATCAACCCCCGCACCATGACGTGCTATTAAGTCATAGTGCGCAAAGGGGTTAATGCACAGCGGATGGTGTGAATATTGTCATTTTCCACTGGTATGCCATTTTAGTGCATAATATCTCATGCCCAGTTTGTGCCAATGAAGACAAATACCTCATAAAATGTTAAGCGGGTTCTCCCGGGTATGGCGATGCAATATATGTGGGCGCAAACTGCTGTTTGGGAACGCTGCAGGACTCAGAAGGGAGGGGGCACCATTTTCTTTTGGAGTGCAGATTTTGATTGGTAGTAGTTTTGTTTGGGGTCTTGCTGGTATTTCCACGGGGTTACTAGGAACGCTTCGTCGTCCGGGTGCTCTGATTGGCTGTCAGAATGGAGGCTCACCGCCATCCGGGACGTCAGAAATGATGTGCTGAATGAGGATCGGCGGCCTGCCGAAAGGACGGCAAAAGAGAGGAGGGCTCAAGTCTTTAACCCCTTCCCTCTTTAGCCACTTTTGACTTTCCTGACAGAGCCTCATTTTTCAAATCTGACATGTTTCACTTTATGTGGTAATAACGTCGGAATGCTTTCACTTATCCAAGCGATTCTGAGATTGTTTTCTCGTGACACATTGCACTTTAAGTTACTGGCAAAATTTGCTTGATATGTTCAGTATTTAATTGTGAAAAACACCAAAATTTAGAGAAAAATGTAAATATATCTGCTTGTAAGACAGGCACTTATACCACACAAAATTCTTGCAAACTAACATCCCCCATATGTCTACTTTAGATTGGCATCATTTTTTGAACGTCCTTTTATTTTTCTAGAACGTTGCAAGGTTTAGAATTTTAGCAGCAATTTTTCACATTTTCAAGAAAATTTCAAAAAGGCTATTTTTACAGGGGCCAGTTCAGTTGTGAAGTGGCTTTGAGGGCCTTATATATTAGAAGCCCCCAAAAAGTCACCCCATTTTAAAAACTTCACCCCTCAAAGTATTCAAAACAGCATTTCGAAAATGTCTTAACCCTTTACACATTTCACAGGAATTAAAGCAAAGTAGAGGTGAAATGTACAAATTTCATATTTCTTTGCAGAAATAAATTTTTAATACAATTTTTTTTATAACACAACACAGAAGGTTTTACCAGAGAAATGCAACTCAATATTTGTTGCCCAATTTCTGCAGTTTTAGGAAATATCCCACATGTGGCTGTAGCGTGCTACTGGACTGATGCACCGGCCTCAGAAGCAAAGGAGCACCTAGAGGATTTTGGGGCCTTATTTTTGTTAGAATATTGTGAAGGATTTGCCTGACACAGCTTCTGTGTTGACGCCCGTGGTTAATCAGCCTGCATCTGTTCATAGGTCTGCGAGTGACTCGATCTTCTACCACTCAGGCTGGTAGGCTGGGGAGTGGGAGATCCTATCGCAGCTTGGCCAGACGGTTCTGGCTCCTGCCCTTGGTAAACTTATACCTTCATTTGCTGCTTCTCCTTTGCCTGTGATTCTCCTGTTTCCTGGCTCTGCTGTTCCTGCTGTTACTATTGACCTCTGCGTCATATTGACCCTAGCTTGACTGACTATTCTCCTGCTCTGCATTTGTTACCACGTACACTCCTGGTTTGACTCGGCTCGTCCACTACTCTGTTGCTCACGGTGTTGCCGTGGGCAACTGCCCCACATTCCTTTGCTTTTGTGTTCCCATGTCTTGTTTGTCTGTCATGCACATATTGAGCGTAGGGACCGTCGCCCAGTTGTACGCCGTCGCCTAGGATGGGCTGTGCAGGTAGGCAGGGACTGAGTGGCGGGTAGATTAGGGCTCACTTATCTGTCTCCCTACCCCGTCATTACATAATCACTAGCCAATATACCTTTTCTACCCTGGTCCCTGACACAACAATGGACCCCCTTGAGGCCCTGGCTCAGCAAATGCAGGGTCTCTCCCTACAGTTCCAAGCCCTGGCTCATAGGGACAACCAGCATGATGCTACCCAGGTAGTGCCCTCCACCCCACCTCTTGAACCCCACCTCAAGTTGCCTGACCGGTTCTCAGGGGACCCGAAGACTATTTTCTCCTTTCGGGAAAGTTGTAGGCTCTATTTCCGTTTAAGGCCCCACACCTCAGGTTCTGAGAGCCAGCGAGTGGGTATAATTATGTCTCGGCTCCAGGACGGCCCCCAGAAATGGGCCTTCTCCTTGGCTTCTGACGCCCCTGAACTCTCTTCTGTTGACCTTTTTTTTTCTGCTCTCGGACTCGTCTATGATGAGACTGACAAGACTGGCTTTGTCGAGAATCAGCTGGTGACCTTACGTCAGGGTAAGAGACCCGTTAAGGAGTACTGTTCTGACTTTAGGAAGTGGTATGTAGCTTCTCGGTGGAAAGACCCTGCCTTGAGGTGACAGTTTAGATTGGGTCTGTCGGACGCTTTGAAAGACCTGTTAGTTAGTTATCACTCTTCTGACTCTCTAGATCAAGTTATGGCTTTAGCGGTACGTCTTGACCGACGTTTCAGGGAACGACGACTTGAACGTTTTTGTGCATTCTCCTCTGGCTTCTCTATGATGGCCCCCGAAGCTCCGTTGCTTCGTTCTTTCACGGAAAACTCGGATGAACCAATGCAACTCGGGGCCTCCGTGTCTCCCCAACAACGTAGAGAGTTCCGCAGGAAGAATGGTCTCTGCTTCTACTGTGGGGATGGCAAGCATCAAGTGAACGATTGTCCTAGACGTAAGAATAAGCAGCCGGAAAACTTCCGCGCCTAAGTGACCATCAGGGAGGTCGCTTGGGCGCACAGGTATTTCCCATATACATGAAACCTAATAAGATCTTGCTTCCCTTTCAGGTCTCTTTTTACGGTAGGTCTGCCACCGGCAGTGCCTTCGTGGATTCAGGGTCTTCTGCTAATATTATGTCTGTGGAATTTGCTATGTCTCTAGCCATGCCATTGATTGATTTGCCTAAACCTGTCCCGGTAGTGGGTATCGACTCCACCCCACTTGCTAATGGTTATTTTACGCAGCATACCCCTGTTTTTGAACTCATTGTGGGCTCCATTCATTCGGAGCAGTGTTCGGTGTTGGTGATGCAGGGATTATCGTCCGATTTGGTTTTAGGCCTTCCTTGGTTGCAGATGCATAATCCCACATTTAACTGGAATACCGGGGATCTTACTAAATCAGGTAATGAATGCATGACGTCCTGTTTTTCTATTAATTTGGTTTCTCTCGCTGAGGAGGTGAACACTCTACCTGAGTTTATTCAGGAATTCGCTGATGTTTTTTCTAAAAAAACTTCCAAAGAGTTACCTCGTCATAGAGAGTACGATTGCGCTATTGATTTGGTACCAGAAGCTAAGCTCCCTAAAGGTAGGATATTTAATCTCTCTTGTCCCGAACGTGAAGCCATGAGAGAATATATCCAGGAAAGCCTGGCCAAGGGTTTCATTCGTCCCTCTACTTCTCCGGTAGGTGCTGGCTTCTTCTTCGTAGGGAAGAAGGGGGGTAGTCTTTGGCCGTGAATCGATTACCGAAACTTGAATAAGGTAACTGTAAGGAACCAATATCCCCTTCTCTGATTATCCCCTTCCTCTGATTCCTGATCTCTTCAATCAGGTTCAGGGGGCCCAGTGGTTCTCTAAGTTTGATCTTCGGGGGGCTTCCAACCTTATCTGAATCAGAGAAGGGGATAAGTGGAAGACTGCGTTTAACACGCCTGAAGGTCATTTTGAATACCTCGTCATGCCCTTTGGGTTGTGTAATGGTCCCGCTGTCTTCCAGAATTTCATAAATGAGATTTTAAGAGACTACCTGGGGGTATTTCTTGTAGTGTACCTTGATGATATACTTGTGTTTTCCAAAGACTGGTCCTCCCACATTGAGCATGTCAGGAAGGTGCTCCAGGCCCTTTGGGAAAACAAACTCTTTGCTAAAACCGAAACGTGTGTGTTTGGGGTGCAGGAGATACCATTTTTGGGTCAAATCCTCACTCCTAACGAATTCCACATGGACCCGGCCAAGGTTCAGGCTGTGGCTGAATGGGTCCGACCTGCCTCCCTGAAGGCTTTACAGTGCTTCCTGGGGTTTGCTAATTATTATAGGGGATTTATTGCTAACTTCTCGGTCATCGCTAAGCCTCTTACGGACCTTACTCGCAAAGGTGCCGATCTCCTCCACTGGCCTCCGGAGGCGGTTCAGGCTTTTGAGGTCATTAAGCGGTGCTTTTTTTCTTTGTCCCAGTGCTGATTCAGCCTAACCAGATGGAGACATTCATCGTGGAGGTTGACGCCTCCGAGGTGGGGGTGGGTCCTGTTTTGTCCCAGGGTACTAGGTCTCTCACCCATCTCCGTCCCTGTGCCTACTTCTCCAGGAAGTTCTCCCCCACTGAGAGTTACTACGACGTTGGCAACCGCAAACTCTTAGCCATTAAATGGGCATTTGAAGAGTGGCTCCACTTCCTGGAGGGGGCTAGGCACCAGGTAACGGTCCTTACCGACCACAAGAATCTGTTTTTTTCTAGAATCTGCCTGGAGGTTAAACCCGAGACAAGCTCGATGGGCGTTGTTTTTTACTAGATTCAACTTTGTGGTCACCTATAGGGCTGGGTCTAAAAATATTAAAGCTGATGCACTGTCGCGTAGCTTCATGGCCAGCCCTCCTCCGGAGGAGGATTCTGCTTGTGTTTTGCCCCCAGGTATAATCATATCCTCTATTGATTCGGATTTAGTCTCCGAAATTGCGGCTGATCAGGGTTCAGCTCCCGAGAACCTTCCTGAGAACAAGCTGTTTGTTCCCCTGCAAATCCGGCTAAGGGTACTCAGGGAGAATCATGACTCTGCACTATCTGGCCATCCAGGCATCCTGGGTACCAAGCACCTCATTTCTAGAACCTATAAGTGGCCTGGGTTGCTTAAAGACGTTAGGGCCTACGTCGCCGCTTGTAAAATTTGTGCTAGGTCCAAGACTCCCAGGTCCCGACCAGCGGGCTTACTATGTTCTTTGCCCATTCCCCAGAGACCTTGGACCCATATCTCCATGGATTTTATCACCGATCTGCCTCCATCCCAAGGCAAGACGGTCGTGCGGGTTGTAGTAGACATCTTCAGTAAGATTTGCCACTTTGTGCCCTTTAAGAAACTACCAAATGCCAAGACGTTAGGTACCTTGTTTGTCAAACACATCCTGCGTCTCCATGGGGTTCCTGTCAATATTGTTTCTGACAGAGGGGTACAGTTTGTTTCATTGTTTTGGAGAGCTTTCTGTAAGAAGTTGGAGATTGATCTGTCCTTCTCCTCGGCTTTCCATCCTGAAACTAATGGCCAAACTGAGAGGACTAATCAGTCTCTAGAACAATATTTAAGGTGTTTTATCTCTGACTGCCAAGATAATTGGGTCTCCTTCATTCCCCTCAGCGAATTTTCCCTCAATAACCGGGTCAATAACTCGTCAGGGGTCTCCCCATTTTTCTGTAATTTTGGATTTAATCCACGGTTCTCCTCCGTTTCACCTGGTGGTTCCAACAATCCCGAGGTAAATGTCGTTCAACGGGAACTGTGCACAGTCTGGGCCCAGGTTCAGAAGAACCTTGAGGCGTCCCAGAGCATACAAAAGACTCAGGGAGATAAAAGACGTTCTGCTAACCCCTTGTTTGTGGTCGGGGATCGGGTGTGTCTGTCTTCAAAAAATTTGCGTGTTAAAGTTCCGTCCCAAAAATTAGCTCCCCTATATATAGTGCCGTACAAGGTCATTGAGGTAATTAACCCTGTCTCCTTCTGGCTGGAGTTACCTCCGTCTTTTCAAATACACAAAGTGTTCCATGCCTCCCTCCTGAAACACTGCTCCCCGTCCTTGGCTACCTCGAGGAAACCTCCGGTCCCTGTTCTCACCCCTGAAGCGGTAGAATTCGAGGTGGCCAAGATTGTGGACAGCAGGATGGTCCAAGGCTCCCTCCAGTACCTGGTCCATTGGAGAGGATACGGGCCTGAGGAGGGGACTTGGGTACCCGCCCGGGATGTTCACGCCGGGTTATTACTCAGGAAGTTCCATCTTCAGTTTCCCAACAAGTTCCATCTTCAGTTTCCCAACAAGCCAGGTCCACCTAGGAAGGATCCAGTGGCCCCTCATAAACGGGGGGTACTGTGAAGCATTTGCCTGACACAGCTTTTGTGTCGACGCCCGTGGTTAATCAGCCTGCATCTGTTGCTAGGTCTGCTAGAGTGACTCGGTCTGCTACCACTCAGGCTGGTAGGCTGAGGAGTGGGAGAGCCTGGCCAGACAGTTGTAGCACCCGCCCTTGGTCCACTTATACCTTCATTTGCTGCTTGTCCTTTGCCTGTGATTCTCCTGTTTCCTTGCTCTGCTGTTCCTGCTGTTACTATTGACCTCTGATTCATATTGACCCTGGCTTGACTGACTATTCTCCTGCTCTGCAATTGTTACCACGTACACTTCTGGTTTGACTCGGCTCGTCCACTACTCTGTTGCTCACGGTGTTGCCCTGGGCAACTGCCCCACATTCCTTTGCTTTTGTGTTCCCTTGTCTTGTTTGTCTGTCGTGCACATATTGAGCGTAGGGACCGTCGCCCAGTTGTACGCCGTCGCCTAGGACGGGCTGCGCAAGTAGGCAGGGACTGAGTGGCGGGTAGATTAGGGCTCACCTGCCTGTCTCCCTTTCCTGACATTACAAATATATTTTAGGCACCATGTCAGGTTTGAAGGGCTCTTGCGGTGCGAAAACAGTGAAAATCCCCTAAAAGTGACCCCATTTGGGAAACTACACACCTCAAGGAAACTATCTAGTGGTATAGTAAGCATTTTGACCGCACAGGTTTTTTACAGAAATTATTGGAAGTAGGCCGTGAAAATGAAAATCTACATTTTTTCAAAGAAAATGTAGGTTTAGCGATTTTTTTTTTGCATTTCCACAAAGACTAAAGGAGAAAAAGCAGAGCAAAATCTGTACAGCAATTTCTCCCGAGTAAAACAATACCCCACATGTGGTAATAAACGGCTGTTTGGACACACGGCAGGGCTTAGAAGGGAAAAGCGCCATTTTAGAGCTCAAAGTTAGCAGGAATGGTTTGCGGAGGCCATGTCACGTTTACAAAGCCCCTGAGGTGACAAAACAGTGGAAACCCCCCCACAAGTGACCTCATTTTGGAAACTACACCCATTGAGGAAATTATCTAGGGGTATAGTGAGCGTTTTGACCCCACAGGTTTTTTGCAGAAATTATTGGAAGTAGACCCTGAAAATGACAATCTAAATTTTTCCAAAGAAAATGTACGTTTGGCTAGTTTTTTCTCATTTCCACAAGGACTGAAGGAGAAAAAGCCCCGTAAAATTTGTAAAGCAATTTCTCTCGAGTAAAAAAATACCCCACATGTGGTAATAAACGGCTGTTTGGACACATGGCAGGGCTGAGAAGGGAAAGAGCACTTTTTGTCTTTTTGTAGCTCAAATTTAGCAGGAATGGTTTGCGGAGGCCATGTCACATTATACCACACACAATTTTTGCTAATTAACATCCCCCACGTGTCTACTTTAGATTGGCATCGTTTTTTTGAACATCCTTTTATTTTTCTATGACATCACAAGGCTTAAAACTTTAGCAGCAATTTCTCACATTTTCAAGAAAATGTCAAAAGGCTATTTTTACAGGGGTCAGTTCAGTTGTGAAGTGGCTTTGAGGGCCTTATATATTAGAAACCCCCAAAAAGTCACCCCATATTAAAAACTTCACCCCTCAAAGTATTCAAAACAGCATTTAGAAAATGTCTTAACCCTTTACACATTTCACAGGAATTAGGCTGGGTTCACACGACCTATTTTCAGACGTAAACGAGGCGTATTATGCCTCGTTTTACGTCTGAAAATATGGCTACAATACGTCGGCAAACATCTGCCCATTCATTTGAATGGATTTGCCGACGTACTGTGCCGACGACCTGTCATTTACGCGTCGTCGTTTGACAGCTGTCAAACGACGACGCGTAAATTGACTGCCTCGGCAAAGAAGTGCAGGACACTTCTTTGCAACGTAATTTGAGCCGTTCTTCATTGAAGTCAATTACCGGCTGTTTGAACACATGGCAGGGCTTAGAATGGAAAGAGCGCTATTTGGCTTTTGGAGATCACATTTAGCAGGAATGGTTTGCAGTGGCCATGTCACATTTGCAAAGCCCCTCAGGGGACAAAACAATGAAAAAACCCAAAAAGTGACTCCATATAGGAAACTACACCTCTTGAGGAATTCATCTAGGGGTGTAGTAAGCATTTTGACCCCACAGAGGTTTTATAGAATTTATTAGAATTGTGCAGTGAAAATAAAAACAATCCTTTTTTTTCAATAAGACATAGCTTTAGTGCAAATTTTTTTATTTTCTCAACAAATAAAGAAAAAAAAGAACCCAACATTTGTAAAGCAATTTCTCCCGAGTACGGCAATACCCCATATGTGGTCATAAACTGCTGTTTGGGCACACAGCAGGGCTCAGTAGGGAAGCACTGCCATTTGGAGTGCAGATGTTGCTGGATTGGTTTCTGGGCGCCTGTGGGCCCAAAACAGTGAAAACCCCCAGAAGTGACCTAATATTGGAAACTACACCCCTCAATGCATTTACCTAGGGGTGTAGAAAGAATTTTAACCCTGCAGGTATTTTGTAGAAATTAGTGTGCACTCGATGTTGCAGAGTGAAAATGGGATTTTTTTCTATAGATATGACAATATGTGGTCCCCAGCTTGTGCCACCATAACAAGACAGCTCTCTAATTATTATGCTGGGTTTCCTGGTTCTAGAAACACCCTACATGGGGCACTAATCTTTTGGCTGGACATTCGACCAGGCTCAGGAGTGAAAGCGTACCATGTCAAATTGAGGCCTAATTTGGCGATTTACAAAGTATTGGTTCACAACTGCAGAGGCACGGATGTGAAATAATAAAAATATACCCCTGAGAAGTGACCCCATTATGGAAACTACACCCCTCAAGGCATTTATTAAGGGGTGTAGTGAGCATTTTCACTCCACAGGTCTTTTCCATAAATGATTGCACTGCGGATGGTGCAAATTAAAAATTTATATTTTTCCCTAGACACACACCCCAAAAATTGTTAAAAGGGTTCTCCCGGGTATGACGGTGCCATATATGTGGAACGAAACTGCTGTTTTGGCACATTGTAGGGTTCAGAGCGGAGTGAGCGCCATTTGGCTTTTGGAGAGCGGATTTTGCGTGGTAGTAGATTTGTTTGAGTATTGCTTGTGTTTTCATTTATAATGTGGGGGTACATGTAAGCTGGGCAGAGTACATCAGGGGCATAGTCAGGTGGTATAATAATGGGATAAAAAAACAATAAAATGATCCATAGATGTGTGTTACGCTGTGAAGCAATCCTTTCTGCACAGGCCGGTGTCACATTGATATATGGCGTCCTTTCTTATCCCCCTTTTGGTCCACACTCCGCACCAGTTTGGAGAACTTTGCTGGGAAAGTGTTGTCCTGGTATAATACGGGCACCGTCGCTTCCAGCAGATATGTTTGGGCTTTCCCCTTCATGGTTCCCTAATTTTAGGTCCTTGATAAATCGCGTCTTGAAACAGAAGAAATGTTCCCCTCGGGTCGGCACAACTGCATATTTTTTATTTCCTGACTTATTGGAGCTTTAACTAATTTTATTTTTTCATAGACGTAGTGGTATGAGGGCTGGTTTGTTGTGGGACGAGCTGTAGTTATTGGTACCATTTTGGAGTACATGCAACTTTTTGATCACCTTTTATCCTATTTTTTGGGATGCCAGGTAAACAAAAAACCGCAATTCTGGCATAGTTTTTGTAGTTTTTTTTATACAGCGTTGACCACACGTTATAAATTACATGTTAACTTTATTCTGCGGGTCAGTACAATTCCGGCGATACCTAATTTATAGCACTTTTTTATGTTTTACAACTTTTTGCACAATAAAATTACTGTTGTAAAAAGAATGTATTTTTTCTGTCGCCAAGTTGTAAGAACCATAACTTTTTAATTTTTTTATCGACGGAGCTGTATGAGGACTTGTTTTTTGCGGGACAAGCTATAGTTTTTATAGGTACCATTTTTGGACACATGCGACTTTTTGATCACTTTTTATTCCAATATTTGTAGGGCAAAGTGACCAAAAAACAGAAACTCTGGTAAAGTTTTTTACGTTTTTTTTTACGCTCCTCACCGTGTGCAAAAAATAATATAATATTTTGATACCTCAGGTCGTTACGGTCGCGGCGATACCAAATACGTATGCTTTATTATTTTTCAATAATAAAGGACTTGATAAGAGTAAAAGGGGGATTGTGTTTTATTTTATTACTTGAAACTTTTATTGTTTTCAAACTTTTATTTTTTTCACTTTTTTTACACTTTTTCTCAAGTCCCACTAGGGGACTTGAAGGTCCAACTGTCAGATTAATTTTTTTTCTAATACATTGCACTACCTACGTAGTGCAATGTATTAGATCTGTCAGTTATTCACTGACAGCAAGCCGATTATTCCGTAATGGCAGAGCAGGAGGCCATTGTGTCTCCTGTTGCCATAGCAGCAGTCGCCAGTCCTGATTGCCTGTCAGGGCTGGCGATCTGCTAGTAACCGCTACGATGCAGCAATCGCTTTCGATTGCTGCATCGAAGGGGTTAATGGCAAGGATCGGAGCTAGCTCCGGTTTCTGCCATTACAGGTGGATGTCAGCTGTAACATACAGCTACTTCCACCGCTGATGACGCCGGATCAGCTCCTGAGCCGGCGGCTACGGAAGCCAATCAGGCTCCGCCGCCGGGCGGATCTTGACTGGCTTCCGTGCTAGGCAGATCGGTTGCCATTGCAGCCACCGGAACCCCGGTAATTTCATTGCCGGTGTTCCGATGAGCTGCAAACAGCTTAAATATAGCGATCACGTTTGAACGCTGCATTGAAGGGGTTAATGGCGGGGATCTAATCTAATTTTGGTTCCCGCCATTACAGCCGGATGTCAGCTGTAAGATACAGCTGAGATCCGGCGTTTATGGCACCGACTCAGCTTCTGAGCCGGTGCCAAACATTTGTCGTAAGTATACGGCATTTTGCGGGAAGCACTGACTTTTCATGTCGTATACTTACGCCAAATGTCGGGAAGGGGTTAAAGGTACGGTGTTTCTCCGGCGCGTGTGCGGCCATTACATCTGAGTCGTACCCGTGCCTGGAGGCAAAATAAGCACAAAAACAGTGCTATCCGGTCGTTTGATCAATGTTTAAATAATCCCTGATGACGTATCACATAGATAGGTGGTACTTAAACACGTAGGATTACGTGGACAATTAATGGCAAGGGTTCAGTGTATGTTTATGATATAAAGAGAGACTGTGATCCATGGGTGGATACACATACTATCACCCGCTGACGCTTCTCTTTTTTCTGACCACTTGCTTTTGCCTGAATTGGATAATTGGGCCTTTTGAGCCATGTTTTAATCAAATTAACTAATAAAGAGATATTTTAATCGTTCTTTCAGGCGGTGAAAAAAAAATCAAATTTTCTGGTATTTCAGTTTATAATGTGGGGGCATATGTAATCTGTGCGGAGAACATCAGGGCATAATAAGAGGGTATAATAATGCGGTAAATAAATAATAATTCATAGATATGTGGCTGGTATCGCACTGATAAATGGCGCCCAATCTTATCCGATTTTGGAACACTCTGCACATTTTGCATCGCCATATTCTGAGAGCCAGAATTTTTTTATTTTTTCACCACCGGAGCTGTGTGGGACAATCTGTAGTTTTCATTGGTACCATTTTGGGGTACATGCGATTTTTTTGATCACTTTTTATTCCATTTTTTTGCAAGCCGGGTGACCAAAAACAAGCAATTCTGACAATGTTTTTTAGTTTATTTTTATGCAGCGTTCACCGTGTGCTATAAATGACAGTTTTACTTTATTTTGCGGGTCGGTACGATTACGGTGATACCATATGTATCTAGGTTTTTTTTATGTTTTGCAGCGTTTACGCAATAAAATCACTTTTTTATAAAATAATTTATTTTCTGTGTCACCATATTCTGAGAGCCGTAACTTTTTTCTTTTTTAGTCAAAAAAGTTGTGTAAGGGCTTGTTTTTTGCGGGATGGTTTGTAGTTTTTATTGGTACTATTTTCGGGTACATGCGACTTTTTGATCACTTTTTATTCTCTATTTTGGGAGGGGTGGTGACCAAAAAAATAGCGATTCTGGTGTAGTTTTTTATAGATTTTTTTTGGGGTGTTTATCGTGCGGGAAAATAACATTATAGTTTTATAGTTTGGGTCGTTACGAACGCGGCGATACCAAATATGTGTACTTTTTTTAATGTGTTCATTTTTTTCCAATAATGAAAGTCTTATAGGAAAAAAAGCATTTTTTGTTTATATAACTTATAACTTTTATTTTTACACTTTTTTTTAAAACATTCTTATTACTTTTTTTTACTTTTTTTACTTGTCCCACTAGGGGACATTTATACTTGTAGCTTTGATTGCTGCTAGAGTACATTACACTACCTACGTTGTGTAATGTGTTCTAACTGTCATTGTGACGTGACATTCACACTAACAGGAAGCCTCGGAGGACCGACCGGAGGCTTCTCCTCTGAGGCTTCCGTACATGGCAACCCGGAGGTCATTGTCTGGCCTCCGATTGCCATGACAAGCTTCAAACCCCTTAAATGCGGCAAACGCAATCTGTCGCCGCATTTATGGGGTTAATTGCCGAAATCAGCGGCGATGGTCCACTGACCGGCAAGACTGGAGTGTCAGCTGTCGGGGACAGCTGACCTCCCGGTTCCCGGACACTGTCCGTTAAGACAGTGTGCGCCTGGAACTACTCCGCAACTGTACATCCTGATGCGGTAAGCAAACCCTCTGCAGGACGTACAGTTTCGGCGCAGCGCGTGAAGAGGTTAAAATTGAATTTCTGCAAAAAAAAATAATGAAATTTGTAAATTTCACATCCTTTTTGCTTCAATTCCTATGAAACGCCTAAAGGGTTAAGAAACTTTCTAAACTCTGTTTTGAATATTTTGAGGGGTGCCGTTTTTAAAATGGGGTAAATTATGGGGGTTTCCAAAAATATAGACCCCCTCAAAGCTACTTCAGAACTGAACTGGACCCTATAAAAATAGGCTTTTGGAATTTTCTTGAAAATGTGAGAAATTGCTGCTAAAGTTCTAAGCCTTGTGACGTCATAGAAAAATAAAAGCATGTTCAAAAAACGATGCAAACATAAAGTAGACATATGGCAAATGTTAACTAGTAACTATTTTGTGTGGTATATGTAGCGCCCATGGCCGCGGGCCGTCCGGTTTACTTACCATGGATCTGTGAGCGCTGGTCCCCGTCTCCTTTCTTGGAGACGCCAGTGCTCATTTCCACTCCGGTCAGCTGTGTTCCGTAGGGTGCGCGCGCACACTCGTGCCCGCTCTTAAAGGGCCAGCGCGCGCACATGAAAACAATCATCATCATCAACTTACATGATTTTCTGGACTATAAGAAGGCCTCTGCCCTTCTGGTCCTTGCCACTGTCTGGACTATCCAGGTACCCTTGTGCGGGACTTTGTATTGCTGGCGTTCCCTGTTGTTTGGCCAGCTGCCTCCCACTATGGCTGTGCGGCCTAGTGGGTCCACATACCCACAAACCGTGACAGTATAACTATCTGGCTTATATGCAGATACATTAAAATGTAGAAAAAAGCTAATTTTTGAAATTTTTCGCCATATTTTGGTGTTTTTCACAAATAAGCTATGGATTTATCGATCAAATTTTACCCCTGACATAAAGTACAATTTGTCACAAGAAAAAAAGTCTCAGAATCGCTTGGATAGATGAAAGCATTCCAAAGTTATTAGCAGATAAAGTGACACATGTCAAATATTAAAAATGTGGCTCTGTCATTTAGTCCAAAAGTGGCTGCAGCGGGAAGGGGGTTTAAAAGAGGGAGGAGCCTCGTCTTTAGGGGGAGCCAAGGACGAGAGCTGCCAGATTGTATAGCCGGGCAGGGCGACAGCTGCCAGTTGAGATTGCCAAATAGGGTGCAAGCTACCAAGTGACTGATCCAACAAAAATAATTTGTATTGCGAGGCTGAATGATGTATCGCTAGCTCAGCACTTCATATGACAACAGAGATTCCCTGCACCACAAGTTTAACTTGAGACTGTGAGCCCAGAGCTAAGCAGAGCTGGGCAGAGGGCTGTCATGACGGGTCTGGGCCTGCAAGGGGTCATCTAGAGGGGTATTTTAATTATAGGTTGGTGGGTGGGTTTGAGTTAGGAATTGTTGCTAGGGGGTTGGGAGCATTGGGGGTGGAGTTAGGGGATGTATATATAGGGGGATAAGTAGGGAAGACATTTTATGGCTTGAAAAATTTTGTTCCACCCTACCTCCCGTTAGTTTTTCTTTTGTATTAGGGTTTATGTGGAGGAGGGATACAATAAGTTTATTTCATCTGTATATGCATTTTTTTTGCAGATTCTGGACTATTGGGTCTTACTTTGTTTCTTGGTGTAGGCGGGTCCTTGGCAACGGTATTTATGTTTTTATATATTGCTGTCTTAGACACAATATATTGGTTTTATTTTAAAGCGTTGGGTTTAAAATATTACTGTCACTATATTCTGAGCGCCAGAAATGTTTAATTTTTTTCTCCACCGGAGCCGTGCGAGGGCTTATTTGTTACTTTACAATCTGTAGTTTTCATTGGTACCACTTTGGGGTACATGTCATTTTTTTATCACTTTTTATTTGATTTTTTGGCAAGCAAAGTGACAAAAAAAACATACATTTTGACAATGTTTTTTGTCCTTTTTTTTTTTTACAGTGTTCACCGTGTGCTATAAATGAAATTTTGACAATGTTTTTTGTCCTTTTTTTTTTTTTACAGTGTTCACCGTGTGCTATAAATGACATTTTACTTTATTCTGCAGGTCAGTACGATCACGGCGATACCATATGTATATAGTTTTTTTATGTTTTGTGGCGTTTGCGCAATAAAATCCCTTTTCTATAAAATTATTTATTTTTTGTGTCACCATATTCTGGGAGCCATAATTTTTTTATTTTTCAGTCAAAAAAGCTGTGTAAGGGCTTTTTTTTTTTGCGGGACTCCGGAACCAGAGGCAGGGGTTAACAGCACGATCCGGGTGTCAGCACTACTCTGAGACACCCCGATCGCGCTTTTAACACCCACTGTGAATTCACTGTGGCGCTGCACAGAGCCCTGCAAGCGCCGACGTGAATTTACTGTGGGCGGTCAGAAAGCAGTTAATAACGGTGATCATATTCTCTGTAGCCGAACCAATCGGTTCGGCTGTCAGAGAACAGGTTGCTGGGAAGCCGGGGACACTGACACCGCCGGCGTCAGAACGATCTCCCCAGCGCTATGCCGGCAGAAGCAGAGGTCTGCAGATTCACGTCCTATCAGCACAGGGTATATGCGAATAGGACGTGAATCTACAGATTATCGGCATGAAAGGGTTAATTATGTTTATAATATGTTTATACTTGTTTTTATATATTCTCAGGTTCTGTAAAAGAAAACATCTAATAAAGCTGTGACAAGAACCTTCCAATTTTAATTGTGTCATTGTATATTTATTACAAAGGAGGGTGTTTGTGTGGCCCCTTGTCGCCCTTGTACCGCCATGAACCATTAGCCAACACGATGTCACATTCTCACCAGTTAAATCAGAAACTGCCAAGAATAGAGGCTATTTATTAGTGAAACCGTCAAGCTTATGTACCAAATATTGTAACCATGAAGATTGTACTTGTGTTGGAGTAAAGTTCTGTTCAGCATCTTATACCTGTGTCGTCTGAAGTTCTTGCTGTGAAATTTCCTCCGCGGGACAGTAACCATCCTAAACCCCCTCTCACCTGTTACATTTTACTTTATGTAAGTAAGAGAATGCATGACATAAGTACTCAAATAATAGTGACAGAGCTCTGATAATACTATACAGTACACAGATAATAACACCATAGAGAGCAGGAAAATTAGTGCAGACGAGGAGAAGGCTTACTCACAGCAAACCTATCAGATCAATGCTCTCATTTTCTAAACTATGCTGGAAAAATAAATGCTGCAATCTAATTGATTGGCAAGGGCAACTCATATGTTAAATGTAAAAGAAAATGAAAACAGGAATATTCTGAACACTTAATTGACTTTTTTGTTTATTTCAGCCATAGATCAATTTAATACAATTGTGGAAATTCTATTCATATTGTAAGATATGTTAAAAGAGAAGCACCTGGGCTGTGAAAAGAATCATTAAACAACAGAAAACTGCTGCCACTTATTTTATGTACGCACAGTTTGTCCTCTGTCTTTGCTTCTATGCCAATCGACAAAAGACATAAAAGTTTTTATCCAGCCCAAGGTCAGGGATAGGATGACAATACAGGAATCTAATTATGGTTTAATGTACTGAGCAATCTCAGAGTGTTACAGCTGGCAGGCAGTCACCTAGTGCCACAAAGGCACTGCCAGGACTAGGACATTGCCTGGATAATAATGCAGCAGGGATGGGTGTGGTTGGTGTGTAGTGGCATTCTTAGAATTCTTAGTACGTCTTCTGTAGGCAGTCCTTGTATATTGCAGTCATGATAAACATCTCTAGTAAAATTTTACCAAATGCGCAATGATTCTGTATATTGTAAGAAATGTTCACCCTAAATTGTCCTCAAATAATATCAAATAAAGGGGAAGGCTCACGAAACCATTCAACTTTCAATCAAAACTTCTTAGTGTGAACATATGAGTTATATCTGGCCATAGCATATAGTCATATACAAAGGGCCGATTCCAGCTTTTCTGATGCCTGTGGCGAAAATTGAAATGGTGCACCCCAGATTTTGATTTACATCCCCCTGATTACATCCCTCCAAATCTTTTGGCTGCGCATTGCCTTGTACTCCCCTGGCATGCGCGGTGCAGCCTGGCAGAGTACACCTCACTGCACGGTGTGTGCCCAAGGAGAACAAGGCAATGGTGCATCTGAGAAAGTTGGAGGAAACTAGTAGTGATGTATAACAGCCAGGGGGATGTCAATCACGAATGGAAAGGTGGGTTTCGAGGCAGAACTATGTGACTCTTCAGGATAGCGGCCCTGCCCCATGACCCTTTAATGAGTAGATAGCATATAGTGTGCGCCATGTTAAAAGTTGATTCTATAGGTTTTGCTGCATCTAAAAACAACATACAAGGGAATGTATTGTCAGGTCATGTATTACTGCATGGTGGCGGTTCAAAACTACCTGACAAATTCCCATTAAATATGCAATGAACTGAAAATAACCCCATCTTCCCTGCAATTTTGTTATTATAAATATATCCTACATAAGTACAGCTTCAGAACCAAGCTCATACATATATACAGTACTACACCCAAGCTCGGTACATAAATACAGCAACAGAACCAAGCTCAATACATAAATACAGCACCAGAACCAAGCTCATACATATATACAACACCAGAACCAAGCTCATACATATAGACAGACCAGAACCAAGCTCATATATATATATATATATATATATATATATATATATATATACGGCATGAGATCCAAGCTCAGTACATATATAGATCCCCAGAACCAAGCTCAGTACATAAATACAGCACCAGAACCAAGCTTAGTACATATATACAACACCAGAATCAAGCTCAGTACATAAATACTGCTCCAGAACAAAGCTCATAACATATATACAGCACCAGAAGCAAGCTCAGTACATATATGCAACACCAGTACAAAGCTCATACATATATACAGCATGAGAACCAAGCTCAGTACATATATAACACCAGAACCAAGCTCAGTACATATACACAGTACCAGAACAAAGCTAAGTACATTAATACAGGACCAGAACATACAGCTCAATTTAGTGAAACCGCTGCTGTATAGGTTTGTATGGCATAAAACTACAGCTCCCAGCATGGCACGAACAATGGTAAGGATATTCTGGGAGTTGCTGTTTCACAAAAAAAAACGTCATACCACCCATCATCTCACTGCAGATCATACAGTGACTACAGTGCTGATTAGGGCAGAATAAAGATTTACATTAAGTGACTCACCGGTGACGTCTCAGATACTAGTTATTTATCTATTTTCTTCTCTATCTGGTCCAGACCTCTATGATGACTTCTCTCTCAATTTTCAAAGATTTCTGTACCTATAAACGAAGATAAAATTCTCATGGTGCCACACACTAAGCCACTGTAGATAGTGCCCTACATACAGCGCCCTGTAGATAGTGCCCCACATACAGCCCCCTGTAGATAGTGCCCCAGATACAGCCCCCATAGATAGTGTACACATATAGCTCCCCTGTATATAGTGCCCCACATATATCCCACACTTGTAGATGGTGCCCCACATATAGCTCCCCCTGTATATAGTGGCTCACATATAGCCCACCCCTGTATATAGTGCCCCACATATAGCCCACCCCTGTATATAGTGCCCACATATAGCTCCCCCTGTATATAGTGCTCCACATAAAGCCCACCCCTTTATATAGTGCCATACATATAGCCCACCCCTGTATATAGTGCACCACATATAGCCCACCCCTGTATATAATGCCCCACATATAACACACCCCCATATATAGTATCCCTCATATATCCCACTCCTGTATATAATGTCCCACATATAGCCCACCCCTGTATATAGTGTCCCTCATATAGCCCACCCCTGTGTATATAGTATCCCTCATATAGCACACCCCTGTATATAGTGCCTCAAATATAGCTTCCTCTGTAGATAATGTCACTCACATTTTTATTAGAAAAAATAAAACTTTGTATACTCACCATGATCCTGTTCCCACGCCGTCCGGTGGCAATGCAGATCTGCTCTCTTCTGAGCACGTTTGCTGTGGCTGAACGACGAAAGGCGTTGATTGACAGGGCAAGTCAGTCTGCCCTGCCAATCAGTGCCTTTCAAAGACGCAAGCGGAACACTGATGTCATCACGCCGCTTACGCCGCTGAAAGGCACTTATTGACAGGGCATGTCATTCTGCCCTGCCAATAAGCGCCGCTTGCATCGTTGAAAAGTGCTTGAATGGCCGGGAATGGTGCTCGGCCATTCATCACTTATGCAATTATAGTGCAAGAGGGGGTGTCAGCGGCTGGTTTCATTGGCTGCAGATTTGTAATATGCACCCCAGGTCAATTTATTGACATATTCTGTGCAGAATTTTTCCACATCATGTGGATGACATTTTAACAATGTCATCCACTTTGTTGTTACTGCAAATGTTGTGCAATTTCCCCACGGAAAATCTGGTTGAAAGTTCTGCAGTATCTGTACCATGTGTGGACATACCCTAATGCCTTTGGTACTAAAAGAATCAGTCCAACAGACGGAAATTTGTTTGTGATTAACCACTATGATCACAGTAATACGATGAGAAAGTACATGTGCAGCGATACATAGAAAACAATTTATACTATTAGTAATGGAAGCAATATTCTTTAGGGAAAATCTTAAGAATATGCATTCCAAAACTCTGTCTAGGGGCAGTTTGAAATAGGGTATCACAGTCTGCAGACCATGACCATTTTATTTTTTGTCAGCTTTTGAAAGTTACTTTATATAACACAAATTACGTATGTTATCTATAAAACATTCATGAGGTTAACTTCCCCATTCTAAAATGATATACCTGGAAGCATGCAGTTTGTGACTCTCTTTTCTGCAGCTCCTGACTCCCTAACTCCATGACAAATAAGGTTCCAGTATTCAGTCATACACTCTTGGATAATGTGATACATCAGCGCTGAAAGAAGGTATCAGTCATTAATTCTACCATATAGAATTATCCAGGTCAGCTAAGATACAGCTACATTTTAGTGGCTGCCGATAGACAAAACACAAGTAAGTCCCTGTGAGAGAGTGGAGATCAGTACGGAACCATAGATGAGATACAGTAAGTGTGTTGTGTTATATGGGCTCAATGTCTGGTGTATGGGAATGGGTACACCGTTAGCAGTCAATACCCTGTGCGCTACTCATTTGAGTAGCACATTTTCTACACTACTATGTGGGAATAGAAATGTAGTACATCTTCAAGACTGGTCCCAATTGAATAGATACTAGTTGTATTTTGTGTTAAGAAATCCTTTAATCACAAAGAAGCAACAACATCCACCATGTATCGATTTATATTTTGCTAAAAAGTGCACAAAGAACCACAACGTTTCGACCCTTACAATAGATGGGTTTTTCTCAATCTCCTATTGTAAAGATGGAAACGTTGCTGTTCTTTATGCTTTTTTTTACACAATACAAATTAATACATAGTGGATGCCGTTCTCCTATGTGATTAAGGGATACCATGTTTGGGACGCGGAGACCATCCCTTTTGGTTGAAGTTGCATCCTAAGGATTCTTTGTTGGTACTGTTCTGCTCATTTGTTGTTTGTGTTTAGTTATAAGGAAATGTGCTCTGAGAAGGGATGAGGGTCAGAAAGGAGGTGGTTACATAATATATATCACTTTTATTTATATCTTGCTGCTGACATAGTGCCAACATAATGTGCAACTGTAAAGGATCTGCCAGACACAGCTTCTGTGTCGACGCCCGTGGGTAATCAGTCTGCACCTGCTCCTATGTCTGTGAGACTGACTCCATCTTCCACCACTCAGGATGGCAGGCTTAGGAGTTGGAGAGGGTATCACAGCCTGGCCAGACGGAGCTAGCTTCCGCCCACTGTCTATGTATACCTGCCTTTCCTGTTCCTCCTTTGCCTGTGATTCTGCTATGCTTGTTTTCTGGCTCTGCTGCTGCTGCTTGAACTACTGATCCTCTGCTTGTTATTGACCTTGGCTTACTGACCACTCTCCCGCTCAGCGTTTTGTACCGCGTGCACTCCTGGTTTGACTCGGCTCGTTCACTACTCAAGTTGCTCATGGTGTCTCCGTGGGCAGCTGCCCCGTTTCCCTAGCTTCTGTGTACCCTTGTCTGTTTGTCTGTCGTGCACTTACTGAGCGTAGGGACCGTCGCCCAGTTGTACCCCGTCGCCTAGGACGGGTCGTTGCAAGTAGGCAGACACTGAGTGGCGGGTAGATTAGGGCTGACCTGTCTGTCTCCCTACCCCGTCATTACATAATCACAGGCCCATATACCTAGTCTACCCTGGTCCCTGACACAACTATGGAAAACATTCGTCTAAAGATCCCTTCCGATAAATTTACACCCAGTTTCCTTGGTACCTTTGAAATTTTCCAACAAATAAACCCTGTAGTAGTGTAATGGCCGCGTTCGTGGACCACCGGCATCACTTAAACTGCAACAGCCACGACCACAGACCAATGTAAACCAACCGGCGTCTCCCTTCCCGGAAACACTAGCACACATGCCCACTCTGCTCCACTGTTTCTCCTAGGGTTTATAGTCAAAGGTGCGTTGGAATTGGATAGGGAGCATTTCACAGATGAGCGCACTGGCCCTTTAAGGCTGGGAACGAGAGCATGAGTACCTGTAAAATACTCCCTATCCAATCCCAATGCACCTTGGACTATAAAATGGACTCTGCTCTCTTCCTCCTTGCCTGAGCGTTGTTGTGTCTTCCCATGTTCGTTATTGCAAATAGTCCCTTAGTTGCATCCTGTGTTCCCGTATCCTGTATCCCGTGTCACGAAGGGTCTGTGGACCCACTGGGCCGTACCGCCTTGGCGGTAAGGCGGCTGGCCAACAGGGAGCAGGTGAGAGTCTATAGTTCTATAGGTACCTGTGGCAGCTCAGACAGCAGCAGAGCAGGCTCGGCTGGGACTAGTTAGCAGGCGGACGTCAGGCGAGGTGAAGCAGGTCGTCAGACGTGGATGCAGCACGGCACGACTTTGGCACAGCTCAGTGCTAGACCAGGAATGTATGGATTGGTAGGAACAGGAACTGGAAAAAGGTATAGGTACAGGGGCAGGGACTGGAACAGGAAACACACTAGGAGGCCATCACATAGACAAACTAGGGAACACAACAATGCTCAGGCATAGAACTAGGGGGCTGGGCCCCTCTTATAGTCCAGGGTACTCACGGGTCAAAGTTCATCCAAGAGGTCCAGTGCGCACTCTGCCCCTTTAAGAGCGGGCACGAGCGTGCGCGCACACTACGGGATCCGGCTGAGGTGAGTGGACGCGAGAGCTGGCGTCTCCTGAGGAGGAGGCTGGGGCCAGCGCTTGCAGACTCGTGGCTGCCGCTGTTTGGGGGAAGTTGGAGCTGACAACCCGCAGTCACGGACATTACATCCTGTATCCAGTAATTGTGTTTGTTCCAGTGCAAAGTCTAGTGTCTGAGTCGAGTTCATCATCTGTGCCAAGTCTCATCTGTGCCAAGTGTCTGCAACGCCAAGTGTCTGCTACGCGAAGTGTCTGCCAAATATTCTATTCGGGTACTCTTGTCCTAGAGACTATCATTGACTGTTGTTTGGCCAGCTGCTACTCTGCTACGGTGGAGCGGCCTAGTCGGTCCACATACCCCATAGTCATGACAACGACAAATTATTCAGACAGATGATTTGACCAAATCAGACCCAGAACGAATTTCCAGAAATTCGCTAATCTCTACTTATAAACTACCAAACCATGTGCCCTCATTTTCCACCTGCGTATGGTGCCATATTGCAGACATTCTCTCTAGAACCTCCAAAGGCATCCCATGAGTAATGCCACGTATGGAAATGGAGATATATACGGAACTACAGCTGGGCCCCATGGCAGTGCCAGATTAAGGACCACATGGGCCTGGAGCTGAAAATGATGAAGGGCCTATTATGAATAGAAGCATGCCACAAGTGATATCTTCTCTGTTTGGAGTAGTTTTCTTTAATTCTATATTTGGCCTAGATAGTCCTGATGACTTCTGCCTGCCACCATTCGTCTCTGCAGACTTTGCCGCCCAGATGTCTTTAGCGCCCCATCATCTTTGTGCTTTCTAGCAACACAAACTCCTCATCCTGCTGCCCTCTTTACTAGAGTCACCACCCTTACACTGAGCTAGCCTGCTGTGACGACCCCCCCCCGGTAGATAGTGCCACACCACCCCTGTAGATAGTGCCACACCCTGCTTGTAGATAAAGCCACACAACCCACACACACTCCACTGTAGGTAGGGCTACACTCCCCTCACTTTAGAAAGTGATATCAGGTCTACCTCTAGGAGCGGAATTCCCAGCCAGAGCGCCAGCAGCACTCTGGCCGGGGATTCTGCTCCAGGAGAAGCCCCTGATGTCACTGTCCTTATATGGACAAGGTCATCATGGGCGCCCTCTAGGAGCAGAATACCCTGCAGAGCTTCGGCAGTTCTCTGGCCAAGGATAATGCTCCAGGAGAAATGAATGTCAGAGCATGGAGCTGATAGTTTCCTGCTTTGCCACAATATTCAATTGCATCTGTGGATGCAGAAAAAATAGCATATAGCAGTTGCCAGGACACGTCCAGGACAGTATTTTGCTGGGAATGTTTGTAAATTCGAGACAGTCCCGGCAAATTCTGGAATGTTGGCAACTATGAACGTGCCCCGCCTGCCCCTCCTTACCTATGTGCCTACTGTAAGTATAGAAGGCTTTGTAAGTAAAATATGAAGTACCGTATCACCACTTTTCTAAAATAGTTTTTATGACTTTGTTAAACAAGTGAATGCTGTTTATATGGACGCTGGTAGGTAAATCTATTCTTTCTAAGTTTTTTTTTTTATTATTGAATTAACTTCTGCTAATACTTAGCTCTAAATAATAAAATACAGTGTATACCATGTTCCTAAAGACTATTTATTTTTTTTTCTTTTGTTTTTTGTTACTTTGACCATAATTACCATGAACTGAAAAGACTTGAAAATATATTGGTTCTTTAATGGTGCTAGAGCCTATTAGGATCTGCCACAGAAGTGACAGTGAAGTTTTCATTGGGTGAATACTACAGAACTGACTTCTGATGCCTGGGAATTGTGTCAGCCAAATGGTTTCCCCTATAAACCTCACATCTCCCCTGTCTTGCTGGGAAGAGGTCACAGGGTCTTCAAGGTAAAATCACACATTGAGAACCCTGCTTCTTGGAGACGAAGAGGAGGTATGCTGTAGGGGAGGACAGAGTTCAGGTGCTCAGCAGGGTCCTCCCCACTCCTGCTGTGTCCAGACCAATTAGAGAGCCCGGAAAAAAATGGTAAAGGGACTTTTTTTCATTTTCTATTTAATGACAGGCCCAGGGGGCTCCTAAGCTTTATTTAAAGATGGAAATCTTTTCCTGCCACTTATGGCAGTTCCTGAAAGGCTGGGTGGGGGAGGTAATATTGTAGAGCTGAGTTTAGGACTCCACAGAAGGTATGGGATATATAGAAAGGACTAGTCAGACATGAATAACTATGACCAGTGTAATAGCTATTTTCTCAATTCATAAAACTATCTATGATACTAGATATATACTGTAAATTAAGTAAACTTACTTTTTTCTGCTAATCGTAGCATACAATGAGTTCCAGGTGGTATGTCCAATGCATGCACTCTGTAAGCTATACCACCGGGAGTTTTTTTTCATTTGCTATATAAGTTGACCGTAGACAAGTGATAACGGTCTGCTAAACAGTTGCTCCTCACTCCCCCATGAACATTCATATTTAGGTCCGCAGAACATTTATATTATTTGAATGAGTTGGAGATAAGCATTTATTAGACATCTCTATCATTACTTATCTCAGGGGAATCAATTCAATTGGAAACGTTGAAACCCAACCCTCAGCTGGTTAGTATATATTGCATTGCAAGTGACTTAGTTTACTGTCGCCGGAGAGCAGCGGGCTGACATTGCGGCTCGAGCGCTGGACATGGGAAAGCTAAGTATAAAAATTGTTTAGCTTTTTTATGTGTTCCTAATTTATTTATTTTTTGTGTTTATTTGTTTTGGTTTTTTATTCTCAATAAAATGTTTAACGAGGTGTGTGTGGGGGGGTTTATTTCAATAAAATAATTGGGGGTTAGTGTTAGCCTTTTCACTGGCCAACACTAAGTCCCGTCTTAGTAGTGGATGCTGTCAATCAGACAGTGGCCAATATTAAGGGTATGTTCACACGCCCTATTTACGGATGTATTTCAGGTGTTTTACGCCTCGAATTACGCCTGAAAATACGCCTCAAAACCATCTGCAAACATCTGCCCATTGAATTCAATGGGTCTTACGGTGTTCTGTGCAGACGAGGTGTATTTTTACGCGCCGCTGTCAATAGAGGGCGCGTAAAAGGACACCCGCCTCAAAGAAGTGCATGTCACTTCTTGGGACGTAATTGGAGCCGTTTTTCATTGACTCCAATGAAGACCAGCTCCAATTACCTCCGTAAAAGACGCCACGAAAAACGTGTGCACTTGTCAAAACGTCTGAAATTCAGGAGCTGCTTTTGCCTGAAAACAGCTCCGTAATTTCAGACGTATTTGGTGTTGCCATGTGAACATACCCAAAGGCAGTAGTAATAAAGTTAAAGAAAAACATAGACACATAGATTTTTTTTTTATTGAAATACCCCCCACACACACACAATCCATGTTAACCTTTTTATTGAAAACAAAAAGCGCAGTCATCGAAGTAGTCCTCAAATCCAAAGTAGTCCAACAACCGAACCTGTAAAAAAACACAAACACAGAAAAAATCATTACAGTAGTAACACAGAACAATCAATAAACGTATCTTTCCTTCGTTCAGTGCTGAGGGCGCAATGTCATCGAGCTACACTGTTTCTGTAACTTCGAGAGTTATAGGGGTGTTTGCACTAAAAGTGCTTAGAGCGGCATCAACTCTAAATACAGCCCTGGTTACATCCCTGATTGCTATGAACCCAGTAGGTAACTTGTGACACCCCAGATTGTGCCAATATTTCTGTCATGTTTATCTGCCAAATACTTATTCTATGATATATGAGCTTTACTTACACATATTTTCCACAGCTTTGACTCTTTCCACCGCTGCTGTCACAAATAGGACTCTGACCGGCAAAATTTAAAAAGTGATATATTATAAAGTTTCAGCAGAAGAATCGTGCAATTTGAAACTATTGATATAAATAGTTTTCTGATCTCACCTACAAGGTTTTTTTCTTGGCAGAGGCGTATCTAGGGGGGGGGGGGGCAGGCGGGGGATGTGTCCCGGGCGCAACTAGGAGGTAGGTGGCATTAAGTACAAGGGAGGATGGTACTAAGTACAAGAGGGGCAGTGTGGCACTAAGTACAATGGTGATTTGGCGCTGAATACAAGGGGGGATGTGTGGCACTAAGTACATGGGGGGCTATAGCACTATGTACAAGGGGAGTTTTGGCACTAAGTACAAGGGAGGGCTGAGTGCAATATCTACAAGGGGGGCTGTGTGTGGCGCTACCTACAAGAAGGGGGCTGTGTGGCGCTGTATGGTGTTAACTACAAGAAAAGGGATGTGTGTGGCACTATCTACAAGGGGGGTTGTGTGTGGAGCTATCTACAATGTGTGTGTAGCTATCTACAGGGGCTGTGTGGTGTTATATACAAGAGAGGCTTGTGTGTGGCACTATCTACATGGGGGGGCTGTGTGTGGCACTATCTACAAGGGGGGGCTGTGTGTGGCCCTATCTACAAGGGGGCTGTGTGTGGAGCTATCTACAAGGGGGGCTGTGTGTGGAGCTATCTACAGAAGGGTGGTTGGTGTTATATACAAGAGGGTGCTGTGTGTGGCGCTATCTACAAGGGGGGACTGTGTGTGGCACTATCTACAAGGGGGCTGTGTGTGGAGCTATCTTCAAGGGGGGCTGTGTGTGGAGCTATCTTATAAGGGGGCTGTGTGTGGAGCTATCTAGAAGGGGGGCTTTGTGTGGCGCTATCTACAAGGGGGCTGTGTGTAAAACTATCTACAAGGTGAGTGTGTGTGGCCTCTTTAATTTATTTTCTTTTAATTGATTATGTTAAACTACCTTATATAATTATATTGCTTGTAAAATGTAGAAATGATTTTATGCTCAAGTTGCATGGAAACATTTTTTTTTAAAAAATGACACTTCATTTAGTAGTAGAGAAAGCAAACATGTCGAGGGGGAAGTAGATGTCGGAAAAGTAATTAGGTGGGGGCGCCAATCTGAATCTTTGCCCCAAGTGTTGGAGAACCTAGCTACGCATATGTTATTGGTAACAATAACCAACCCACCATCCCAAAAAATGAAAAACATTTATTTAAAAGGGGTTTTCTGGTTGTATGTTAATAAAACTTTTAGCTATAGTTTTTTTTTTTCAGTCTAAATAGCTTCCAAATTGTGCGCTGATTAATTAATAATATATTGTTGCAGGGTTTGGAGTTCTCTTTTCTATTACAGTTCTCCAAATATAGACGTTTTGGCCGCCACTATGGGACGACGACAATGACTTACGAGCTTAAATCTTCATTTATTATTGCAATTAATGAGAACTGCAAAATATGACTTCAGTAAACCCCCCCCTCCCCCAGTGGGTGCTGCAGCAGCACTTAAAGGGGTTGTCCGAGATATATTTTTATTTTAAATTTAAACACACAATGCACACATTAAGTATTCCATAATATACTTACCTGTGCAATCTTGCTTCTGTTCTCCGTTCTGGCAGCTCTTTTCTGCCGATCACATGTCTTCTGACGTCACGTTTTCTTCCTCCTCCACTGTCGTGTCGTATCCCGATCACATGGTCTCGCCCCAGCGAGACCTCGGATGGGACACGACACGTCACTGGAGACGTGACGTTTCTGCGGGTGCCCGCCCGCCCGCCCAGCCTATGCATCTTTTCACTGTGAGCGCGCCTATGCGTGTTCACAGTGAAAAAAGTGAAGAGGGACGGCACCTGCGGACTAGAGAGGTACAGTGACCTCTGTACTTTTAGTTCTTCCCCTATCAAAGCCTACACATAGTAGGCTTTGATAGGGAATTATACAACACGATGCAGCACATGGGTCGCATGCAGCCTTTGAGGCTGTTATCTGCGGCCCGCGGGACACCGTACACTGTTTAACAACTGGTTCCCGACTGCTGGCTGTATTTTTACGGCCAGCGGTCAGGGACGGGTCCTTAAAACCCGAGCCATAGACTTTCTACGGCTCGGGTTTTAACTTGCTGCCCGCGCGATCGGACAGCTGAATGTCGTGTCTCCGGCTGTCAGTGACTGCCGGGGACCCTGAGGAGAAGACAGAAGCAGCTTTAGCTGCTTCTGTCTTCTCCGATGTCTTTTTACACAGCGCTCAATGAACGCTTTGTATAGGAATAGAGACAGCGCCCCGCGCCGCTGTCTCTATTCCTCCCGGTGATCATGTGACTGGTCACATGATTACCGGGTGCCGTTACTGACAGACTGCTGCTGGGTCTTACTAGACCCAGCACAGCCCTATTAGTGACAATCGTCACTATGAGAGGGCTGATTTCCCCTGTAACTGGGGCTGCTGTGCAGCTACAGTTACAGGGGGAAAACATGGTGTAAAAGAAAGAAAAAAAATATATAAAGTTCCCCAAAGGTCTTTTCTGACCTTTGGGGGACAGACCATAGTAAAAAAAAAAAATAGTAAAGTAAAGTGCAAAAAAAAATGAAATAATAAATACACATAAAATACCCACCCCAAAAAAATACCGTTCCCCCCGCCAATCATTGTTGTAACGCTAGCGCTGACCCTATTACCCTAATATAGACATGTAATATATAAAAATTTACGGTAGACAATGACGATCACAAATAAAAGGTATATTTTAAGGTAAAACTATGTTATTACCCCAAAAAAAAATAGCTGAAACGTAAAAAAGCTTATTTTTTTACTATTATTTTCAAACTTTATGAAAGCAAATTCTAAAATGGCAAAAAAGGTGTGTATAAAAATGATAAAAAATGAAACCTGCATTGTCTACGGAAAAAACATCGCAAAAATCACGTCGTTAGCCCAACAAATAAAAAAGTTATAGCCATTTAACGAACACGTGCTAAAAATGGCTAAACGTTGTCTGGTCCTGAAGGCGCAAAATAGCCCAGTCCTGAACTGGATAAGATCTTCTGGGGTCCTGTATCTAAGCCTACATTGTTAGGGTATGTTCACACGAGGGCGTCCATAACGGCTGAAATTACGGGGATGTTTCCGCCTGTTTTTTTTTAAGCGGAAACAGCGTAGCAAAACTTGTAAAAAACGGCCCGAAAATGTGTACCATTGATTTCAATGGGAGGCGTCGGCGTCTTTTTCCCGCGAGTAGTAAAACTGCCTCGTGGGAAAAAGAAGCGACATGCTCCATCTTCGGGCGTTTACGCCTCTGACCTCCCATTGACTTCAATGGGAGGCAGAGAAAGCGTATTTCCGTTGTTTTATGCCCGCGGCGCTCAATTGCCGTGGGCGAAAAACACCACGGAAAACGACGTGAAAAACGCAGCAAAAAAAGCCGCAAAAACAACGCCAAAAAGGCTACGATAAACGCCGCGAAAAACATCGCAAATAAAGCAGCGAAAAAAGAGGCAAAGTACGCCACGAAAAACGACAGGAAAAACGCCATGAAAGACGCAACGGAAAATGCAGAAAAAAAAACGCAAACAACGATGCAAAAAAAGACGCGAAAAACGACGCAAAAAAGGCTACGATAAACGCCACGGAAAACGTTGCGAAAAACATCGCGGAAAAAAACGCGAAAAAAGCCGCAAACAAAGAAGCAAAGAACGGCACGAAAAACAACTGGGAAAACGCCACGAAAGACGCAACAAAAAACGCAGCAAAAATAGCCGCAAACAACGATGCAAAAAAAGAAACGATAAACGATGCGAAAAAGGCTATGATAAACGCAACGGAAAACACAGCAAAAAAAGACGCAAACAAACAAGCAAAAAACGCCAAGATAAACGAAGCGAAAAACGGCCCGAACAAAGCGGCAAACAAAACCGCAAACAGCGCACAAAAAACTCCGGGAAAAATGACGCAAAAATCAACGTGCAGGGAGAGGTAAATCTGCCGCAAACTTCAAGACGGAATTTTGAGGCAGATATTCCTCCGGCAAAAAAACTCAGTGTGAACATGGCCTTAGTGGAGAGAGACATGAGATAGAGGAGGGTGGACGAGGGTTAGGGTTAGGGTGAGGGTAGACACGAAGAGGTTTATAGACCTGAAAAGAGAAAGAAAACATAAATGTGAAAAACATAATGGGGAGGAGAACATTTGCTCATCATCCTTCAAGAATGTCAGCAAGGAGACAAGTGCAGTGAAGGAGGTCAGCGGGAGGAGCAAGGACAGCTCACGTGAACTCTTGAAAGGTACGTGCACGCTCATTGCAGCCTGCAATGAGCGTGCACGGGAAAAAAGTTTCATAACAAGGAAAGATCAACAAACCAGACCTGAACTGCATGTAAACAAACTGTGCTAAACTCAAAGAAGAAATGTGCTAAGTAGAATTTTTTTTTAAAATAATGCTTTATTTAGGTTGTCTGTATAAGGGGTAATGTATGACAGAGTTTTTGAAAAAATTTTGGTATCTCGGACAACCCCTTTAAGTATTTTAAGGCTATTTGTACTTTTACAACCAAAGAAAAACAAAAAAACAACTGAACTTCATCATCATCCTTATTATTATTAAGGAATATTATTAAATTAATCAGGACAGAATTTTTAATTTATTTGCTGCCAGGGAATGGGTCTACATCCAAATGCTAAATACCCTTATCACACACAACAGTTTTTTTTATAATTAATAAAAAAATTATTTAAATTTTTTAATTTGTTGTCCATATTTAGTTTAATTTTAACCCCTTGAGTACCCAGCCTATTTTGGCCTTGAGGACCAGACCCATTTTTTCAAATCTGACATGTGTCACTTTATGTGGTAATAACTCTGGAATGCTTTTACCTATCCAATTGATTCTGAGATTGTTTTCTCGTGACATATTGTACTTTATCTTAGTGAAAAAATTTGGTGGATAAATTCATTGCTTATTTGTGAAAAACACGAAAATTTGGAGAAAATTTGAAGAAATTATGATTTTCCAATTTTAAATGTATCTGCTTGTAAAAAAGATAGTAATACCACACAAAATAGTTACTAATTAACATTTCCCATATGTCTACTTTATGTTTGCATCGTTTTTTGAACATCCTTTTATTTTTCTAGGACGTTACAAGGCTTAGAACTTTAGCAGCAATATCTCATATTTTTAAGAAAATTTCAAAAAGCTATTTTTTCATGGACGAGTTCAGTTCTGAAGTGGTTTTGAGTGCCCTATATATTAGAAACCCCATAAAACACCCCATTTTGAAAACTGCACCCCTCAACGTATCCAAAACAGCATTCAGAAAGTGTTTCAACCCTTTAGGCGTTTTACAGGAATTGAAGGAAAGTAGAGCTGAAATTTTCAAATTTCATTTTTACTTACAAAATTAATTTGTAATAAAAAAAAATCTGTCCCACAGAAGGTTTTACCTGAGAAATGCAACTCAATATTTATTGCCCAGATTCTGCAGTTTTTAGAAATATCCCACATGTGGCCCTAGTGTGCTAATGGAATGAAACACAGGCCTCAGACGCAAAGGAGCACCCCTTGGATTTTGGGGCCTCCTTTTTTCAGAATATATTTTAGGCACCATGTCAGGTTTGAAGAGGTCTTGTGGTAGCAAAACAGTGGAAACCCCCAAAAGTGACCCCCATTTTTTAAACTACACCCCTCAGGGAATTTATCTAGGGGTATAGTTAGCATTTTGACCCCACAGGTATTTTGCTATATTTATTGGAGTTAGTCTGTGAAAATGAAAATCTACTTTTTTTCTGGAAAAACTTAAAAATTTATAATTTTTGCAAGAAATAAAGGAGAGAAAGCACCTCAACATTTGGAAAGCAATTTCTCCCGATTACGGAAATACCCCATATGTGGTAATAAACTGCTGTTTGGACCCACAGCAGGGCTCAGAAGGGAAGGAGCGCCATTTGGATTTTGGAGCTCTGATTTTATTGAATTGGTTTCTGGGGGCCATGTCGCATTTGCAGAGCCCCTGAAGTACCAGTACAGTAGAAATTCCCCAGGTGTGATCCCAATTTGGAGACTATACCCCTGAAAGAATTAAATTAGAGGTGTAGTGAGCATTTTGAGCCCTCAGGCGTTTTATAGATTTTATTAGAATTGGTCCGTGAAAATGAAAACATTTTTTTTTTCCAATAACCTGTAGATTTAGCTCAGAATTTTTAATTTCCACAAGGAATACAGGAGAAATGACACCCCAAAATGTGTTACACAATTTCTCTTGAGTAGGGAAATACCCCATATGTGGTTGTAAACGGCTATTTGGACATACGGCAAGGGTCTAAGCGGAAAAAGTGCAATTTGTTTTTGACGCCATGTTGCATTGCGCTGAGGTACCAGTACAGTGAAAACTCCCAAGAAGTGACCCCATTTAGGAAACTACACCCCTCAAGGAATTCATCTAGAAGTGTAGTGAGCATTTTGACCCTCAAAGGTTTTGCAGAAATTAGTCCACAGTGGATGTTGCAGATTGAAATTTGCCATTTTCCACAGATATGCTATTTCAGTGCCCAATGTGTTGGGCCCAGCTTGTACCACTGGAGACATACGCCCCATAAATTGTTAAGCGGTTCTCCAGAGTACGGTAATACCTCATATGTGGTCATAAACTGCTGTTTGGGCACACAGCCAGGCACAGAAGAAGCGCCATTTGGCTTTTGGAGCGCAGATTTTGCTTGGTAGTAGTTTTGTTTAGTGTTTTACTGGTGTTTCAGTTTATAATGTGGGGGCATATGTAAGCTGGGCGGAGTGCATCAAGGTATATGTTAGCTGGGTGGAGTGTATCAGGGTATATGTAAGCTGTGCAGAGTACATCAGGGTATATGTAAGCTGTGCAGAGTACATCAGGGTATATGTAAGCTGGGCGGAGTACATCAGGGTATATGTAAGCTATGTGGAGTACATCAGGGTATATGTTAGCTGGGCGGAGTACATCGGGGTATATGTAAGCTGGGCGAAGTTCATCAGGGTATATGTTAGCTGGGCGGAGTGTATCAGGGTATATGTAAACTGTGCGGAGTACATCAGGGTATATGTAAGCTATGTGGAGTACATCAGGGTATATGTAAGCTGGCTGGAGTGCAACAGGTCATAATAGGATGATGTAATAATGGGGAGAATGAATAATAAAATTAATTATCCATGGATAGTGACGTACGCTTTGAACCAATCCTTTATGCACAGGCCGGATTATTGGGTGCAGGAGTCGCACTTCTAAAGGGTGTCCGTGGTATTGTACAAAACATCCGCACTCCAGTATTGTCTAATCTTTGACTTCTTTACTAGCCCCATATGTAGCACAGAGCCCAAAATGTCATAGTTTCCGCTGCATTTACAGGGTCTACCTGTGGGGGCTGCAAATGATGACGTGGGGTTTTAGGTGAAAAACTGCACATATAAATTAGTCTGGGCCGTCGCTTTTCATTATTGCGTTCCAAGAGTCATAACTTTTTATTTTTCCATTGACGAGCTATGTGAGTGCTTGATTTTCATGGTATGAGCTGTCGTTTTTATTAGTATCATTTTGGGGTACATGCGATAAAAAACAGAAATTCTTTCACTATTTTTTTTATAATTTTTTACCGGCGTTCTCTGTGCAGTATAAACAACATTTACTTTATTCTGCGGTTCGATACGATTATGGCAATACCAAATTTATATAGTTTTTATATGTTTTACTACTTTTACAAAATAAAAACACTTTATTCTAAATAAAATGTTTTAGTGTCACCATGTCCTGAGAGCCATAACTTTTTATTTTTTTGTCGACAGAGCTTTGTGAGGGCTTGTTTTTTGCGTGACACACTGTAGTTTTTATTGGTACCATGTTTGGCTACCCGCGACTTTTTGATCACTTTTTATTCCATTTTTTTGGAAACAACGTGACCAAAAAAGGAAATTCTGCCATTGTTTTTTATTGTATTTTTTTTACGGTGTTCACCGTGCGGGATAAATAATATGATATTTTTTTAGGTGAGGCCAATACGAAAGCGGCGATACCTATTATGTCTAGTTTTTGTCTTTTTTTTCATTTTTTTTTCTAATTATAAAGGGCTTGATCAGGGAAACAAGGCGATTATTGTTTTTATTACGTAAAACTTTTATTTATTTATCTAAAACGCTTTTATTTTACTTTTTTTCACTTTTTATTTTACACATACTAGGGGACTGGAAGATCTGATCTTCTGATCCCCTGTACAATACACTGCATTACTTCTGTATGTACTTGTGTAGTGCAGTGTATTGTAACTGTCACTTTACAACTGACAGTTGAGCATATTACGCCCATTTTCGGGAAGGGGTTAATAAAAATAGTGTTTTGTTTTTTTACACCGCTTTCTCTGATCTCCTCACGGATCTCACAGAAATGAAGAGATCAGAGAAAGTGACAGGAGCTTTCTCCTGCAGACAACGTCACAGACGGCTGTGATTGGTCAGTCTTCAGAGACTGACCAATCACAGCAATCGCCGGCATTGGGGACTGCTAATTGGTCCCCAGGCCGGTAGCAGAGACGGTTAGCTGTCAATGACAGCTGCCGCCGCTGTTATATCACTATGTGATTTCACATAGTGACAGTTTATTCCTTCTCCGCAATAGTACGGCGAAGGTACGCTGCAATGAGCGGCCTGCGACGTACTATTACGGAGAAGGTATGCAAGGGGTTAAAGGCTATGTACACCGTTCGCTATGTACACCGTTGTGCGTTTTTTTTTATTATTATTAAATGAATGTATTTTGTGTGTTTAGGCAACTTTCAAAATCACTTTGATTATTATTTTTTTTTACTTTTTAAGATACAGCTCCTATGTATCCTGTACACATAGAAGCTGTATCATTCCGTCTCAGGCGATTCAGTGAGTTTAGCTGTATCATTCTGTCTCAGTCGATTCTGTCAGTTCAGATGAATAGACAGCTCGGCTGAGAGCTGGTCCTGCATGCCTCTGAAATGCAGGGTCCAGCTAATATTGATCACTTCTGATTAACTTAAGAGTACGGCCACACGGAGCGGCCCCGACACGGTCGCAATGCGGCCAAAAACTGTGCCGGCACCATGTAGGAGCGGCTGACATATACCTCGTTAAGAGGTATTCCAGTGACATGCGCATGTGCACTTGCCACTCCATTTATTCTCTATGGGAGCGCCGGAGATAGCCGAGTGCAGTGTTCGGCTTTTTCCGGTGCTGCCATAGAGAATGAATAGGGGCAAGTTGTTGTAATTTGCAAAATCGTGCGGCCATAAAGTGTGTATAAATTCATGGCCACACGATTTTGCAGATAAAGGGACGGTTTACCCCCGTTAACATGTGGCCACTAACAGGCTGTTTGACAGTCGCACCGAACATGGTGCCGGCGCGGTTCTTACCCTAATGTCTTATTCACACGAACGTGTGCATTTTGCGTGGGCAAAAAAATGCAGCGTTTTTTGTGCGTTACAGTACCACGTGTCATCTGTATTTGGTGCGTGGCTGCATGATTTTCGCGCATATGGCATCGTTATGACTGATGTTTTTATGTTAGAAACAGAAAGGAAGGAGGTGGTTTTATTTTTCCCTTCATTTCTTTAACAACTGTTGCGCGAGTCACGCGCAGCACACGGAAGTGCGTCATTGTGCCGTGCGTCATTTTCACGCACCCATTGACTTAAAAAACGCTCAACTATAGGAGATGTCGTGAGTTTTTTTCGCATCGGACACACGCTGAGTGAAAATCACATACTGTCTGAACGGCCCCATTGAGTTACATAGGTCCGTGCGACGCGCGTGAATTTCACGCGCGTATCACGAACGTTAAATACGCTCGTGTGCATAAGGCCTAAATGTGATCGTTATTAGCTGGATGCTGTGTGTCAGAGACACACAGGACCAGCTCTCAGCCGAGCTGTCAGTTCATTGGAACTCACAGAATCGGCTGATACAGAATGATACAGCTTCTATGTATACAGGATACATAGAAGCTGTGTCTTAAAAAGTTTAAAACAAAAATTAATAACCTTTCCTCCACACATCCCAAGAGAGCCGGACTAAAAATCTGACAATGAGGTTATAGGAGTTTCCAAAGTATTAATCTTGCTAAGAGAGGTGAAACCAGGAGAGTAATGGCCCCTACTTTCCAGTGTATGGTATCATATAACGTTCTGGCTGACTGTGTAATGTTAGGTCAGTTTGTGCTGGAACACTGTGCATCTCCCACATACAGCAAATCTCACACAAACACAGCATTCTTCACGTATTCTCTTAAGATGGAGAATAGTGTTCAGAACAGAGATGCACCAGGAAAACATCTTTAGAAACCGTTTTGAAGGACAAGACCTGATATGTTTCCTTTCAACTGTAGAACAAGTCCTGTGTATAGACAGCTGTGAGCCACCGTTACTGACACATCTGTCCTTTAATGCGGTAAATGTTCTTTGAAAAATAAAATAATATGAAGTGGAACATATTTACCTCCAGTTAGTCTATCTATATTGTTAGCTCAACTTCCAGGCACATTTAATTAGGTTCATTGAAATGATGAAATTGTATTGACTGTGATACCAGATTAGAAGTCTGATAAAATATGACCAGAATGCATTCCACTAGGCTTGTATCACATTTTCCATCTTATAGAAAATGAGGCATTGTCACTATAAGGCCTTATTTACACCAGCGTGTTAAACATCCGTGGGACAGCCGTTGAAACAGCGGCCGTCCCACGGACCTATGTAATTCAATGTGGCTGTTCACACAGCCGTTGTTTCAACGGACCGTGTGAAGGGTCCGTGGGAAGATAGGACTTGTTCTATCTTTTCACGCATCACGCATCCTCCATAGACTCTCATGTATGGGGGATGCGAGACATTGCGTCCCGCAGCGCCAAGCACGGATGCACCTCAGCCGTGAAAAACTGTCGTGTTGCACAAAATTCTGCTACTGAAAAATTTGTCCCATTCATGTAAATAGGGGTCAAGGGCGGATGTGCTGTGTACTTTTATACAGCGTATCCGCTTTGTGTGAAATTAGCCTAACAGTCATGAAATGAGTTTTTTTCAAAGGGAAGCTATAGGCCCTTTGAAACACAACATTTTTCTCACCTCCGCTGCAATATGGGTGCTTTCAAAAATCATTTTGAGCATCTGATGTTAGTTTCAATGAAGACAATCGAGTATGAGTTATCTTTCAACCTGGTGGGGATCACCAATGTCACCGAATGGCATTTACTTTCACAGCCGATGATTATTTTTATCCATGCATTATCGAAGTGGATCAATCATAAATTGTAGTTTTAAAATTTATTGTTGAGTTTTTTTGTACAATGCAATTGGGCAATTATCATTATGAACATTTGGGAACTAATAAATCATAACCAGTGGCATAGCTATAGGGGTCACAACGATCGCAGTAACGGCCCCCGTTACCATACACGAAATGTGGCAGATGAAGCCAAACATGGCAGATGAAACTAGATGTAGCAGATGATACCAGACATGGCAGATGACACAGAACGGGGCAGATGAAAACACTAGATGCAGCTCAGGAACAAGCACAGTTACAGGATACAGGTAGTATGATACAGGAACACTGGGAGCAGGATAACAACTAAGGGACCATTTGCAAGACTAACATGGGAATAAAAACAACAATGCTCAGGCAAGGTGTGGAAGGGCAGAGCCCTTTATATAGTTCAGGAAGTAAGGGGATAGGATAGGGAACATATAGTTGGTGCACGTGCTGGCCCAATTAGGCTGGGCACAAGCGCGCGCGCACACCCTTCAAGCAGGAGGATGCAGCCGCGTGAGTTGGTGTCTCCTTGGAGAGAGATGCCGACAAGCTCCTAGTGTCCCGCTGTCGCGGAAACCGGTAAGTACGGGGTGCGACCGTGGACACAACACCCAGCAAGATCTCGCTAGACCACGCTGGAAGAAGATGTCTTATCAAGCACATTTGTTATATGCTCCTTGGGCTGATTGGACAAAATTCTGGGGGAGTAAGCAAAACAGACAAATAAAAAATGTCAATGGAAACAGGGAGCGAGCTAAAGGTAATATATGTAATTGGATGTTAGGACCTGTGATAGACCCTCTTTAAGTCATTGATGTTTGTGTTGATATGGCCCTATCAGCTGTTCCTCATGATAACATTAATTGCATGTAAATTATAAATGACATAAGTGTCTGATTGGTCGGAGTCTGATCACTTGGATTACCACAATAGCTGTTTATGAAACAGCGCACTTCCAATACAACCCAATTCAAGTGAAGGTGTGGTAATATTGCCTAATAGCCGTAGTACCAGCTTCACTCAAGATTCCTAAGTAGAGATGAGCGAAGTTATGAAAAGTTTGGTTCGGCTAGTTCGCCGAATTTCACGAAAAAGTTTGATTCGGACCGAACTAGTTCTGACCGAACCTGTAATTTCCGTGCGCCGAGCATGGTACTGTCCAGGGTGCTGAAAGAGTTAATGGGCTGCACTAACTCTTTCAGCAACCTTGACAGTACCATGCTCGGCGCGCGGAAAATACAATTTTAATGTAATAAAAAAAATAATACGTTCATACTTACATTCCTCCTGTCCGGCCTCCAGCGATGACGTTACATCCATGTCGCCGCTGCAGCCAATGACAGACTGTAGTGGCGGTCACGCACGTCACGTGACCACCTCTGCAGCCAATCACAGGCTGCCGCGGCCTCTGCAGCCAATCACAGGCTGCCGCGGCCTCTCAGCGTCATACACTCCTCAACATCTGCACGCTCCTCTCCTGAAATATTCTGTGCTGCTGTGAACTCTGCTCTCACCATTACGTAGCTCTCAGTCTGTTACCTCTCCTCCACTCCTGTCCTCAATAACACCTTCACATGATTGGCAAGTCACCACGTAATGGTAAGAGCAGAGTTCACAGCAGCACAGAGTATGTCAGGAGATGAGCGTGCAGATCTTGTGTGGGGTGGTGACTTGCCAATCATGTGAAGGTGTTATTGAAGACAGGAGTGGAGGAGAGGTAACAGACTGAGAGCTACGTAATGATAAGAGCAGAGTTCACAGCAGCACAGAATATTTCAGGAGAGGAGCGTGCAGATGCTGTGCTGCTGTGAACTCTGCTCTTACCATTACGTAGCTCTCAGTCTGTTACCTCTCCTCCACTCCTGTCCTCAATAACACCTTCACATGATTGGCAAGTCACCACCCCGCACAAGATCCGCACGCCCATCTCCTGAAATACTCTGTGCTGCCTTAAACTCTGTGGACAGGTCAGGATCCTGTTTCTTTTAAATGCTGCTGGGGAACCCGCTCGATCCACTATATAAGACTGCGCCTCCATCCTCTTCTGCCCCAGTCACTTATTTCCAAGCACTGTAGCGCAGCCTTATATAGTGGATCGAGCGGGTTCCCCAGCAGCATTTAAAAGAAACAGGATCCTGACCTGTCCACAGAGTTTAAGGCAGCACAGAGTATTTCAGGAGATGAGCACGGCTGGCCACGGGCAGCCTGTTGTTTTTCCGAGCCGTGCTCCCATTATAAAGTATTGGAGCACGGCCCGTAAAATAAAAAAAATAGAACATGTTCTATCTTTTTAACAGCACGGGCACCTTCCCGTGAGAAAACGGGAAGGTACCCGTGGCTAACAGAAGTCTATGGGCCCGCTATTTCGGGTCGTAATTACAACCCGTAAAAACGTGTTTTTACGGTCGTGTAATGACGGGTGGCTACATGTGTGCACCCGTCATTACGGCAGCGTTGCTAGGCGACGTCAGTAAATAGTCACTGTCCAGGGTGCTGAAAGAGTTAACTGATCGGCAGTAACTGTTTCAGCACCCTGGACAGTGAATTCCGATCAGAATATAGAGTAACCTGTAAAATAAAAAGACGTTCATACTTACCGAGAACTTACTGCTTCCTCCAGTCCGGTCTCCCGGCCGTTGCCTTGGTGACGCGTCCCTCTCGACATCCGGCCCAATCACAGGCTGCAGCGGCCTCTGCAGCCAATCACAGGCTGCCGCGTCAGAAAAGAAGGTCGGACTGGAGGAAGAAGAGGGACTCGTCACCAAGACAACGACCGGGTACGTATGAAATGCTTTTTATTTTATTTTTAATCAGCAGCCTCTTTTCTCTATCAGTGATTGATAGAGACAAGTGGCTGCCGATTTGTATAATATTTTTGACCGGGTTCGGTCAAAACGTGTTCGGCCGAACACGGTGAAGTTCGGATTCGCTGCGAACCAAACTTTTCCCGATGTTCGGACCGAAACCGGGTTTGGTTGTCCTGGTTCGCTCATCTCTATTCCTAAGCATTAAATATACCATAAATGTCTGATCAATCAGACATTGATGATATATCTAAACTAATCAGACACTGATGGCATGTTAATATTGCATCAATATTTATCATTATTTATCATTGAAAAACCCCTTCAGGACCGAGCCTATTTTGTCCTGCAAGAACGCAGAATTCTGTGCAAAAAAAAATAGTTCAAAAAGTTTACTTTTATTTATGGGTCAGTACGATTATGACAATACCAAATATGTAGGTACTTTTTTTACGTTTAACTTCTTTTGCACAATAAAAAGCACATTTCATAGAAAAAAAATAGCATTCCAAGAGCCTTAACTTTTTTATTTTTTCTTCCATCTAGCCTTGTTTTTTTGTGGGATGAGTCCAATTTTTGAATAGAACTATTTTGGGGTACATTTAAATTATTGGTTAACATTTAGTATTTTTTTTTTGATGGGGGAATAGAAAAAATGTCTCCAGGCTGCCGTGAAAACCCATCGATGCCCTGCGATCGAGCTGTAGTCGTTGCTTTGCGGTCATTGCAGTGGGTTGTCGGCTGCATATAACGGCCGCCACACGATCTAAATGGTGCAAGCACAGCTCTAGTGCCCACAACGATCAATGGACATAACTGTACATCCATTCGCGGGAATGTACTGCTAAAATGGATGTACAGTTGTTACTGTATGTTCAATGCAGGAAGAGGTTAAGGTGACTGATATAATGCAATGTATGTGATTTAGTGTTGTGATTTGGATGTGAGGGTATGTTCACACGCAGAGTCAAAAATGTCTCAAAATACGGAGCAGTTTTCAAGAGAAAACAGCTCCTGATTTTCAGATGTTTTTTGTGCCGCTTGCGTTTTTCGCGGCGTTTTTCGCTGCGTTTTCTTACGGCCGTTTTTGGAGCTTTTTTCAATAGAGTCTATGGAAAACGGCTCCAAACATGTCCCAAGAAGTGCCCTGCAATTCTTTTTCGCACCCGTTTTTTTAAGCATAAAAAAATGCAGCGAAAAAACGCTCTGTCGGAACAGAACGCCGTTTTCCCATTGAAATAAATGGGCAGATGTTTGGAGGCGTTCTGCTTCCGAAAATAGGCCGTGTGAACATACCCTAATACTGATCTTGCACGATTACTTCAAAGCTTGTGGAAATCCCCAGAAATTGTGAAAATAGAAATGTACCACGTACCGTTACATAGTTACATAGGTTGAAAAAAGACATAGGTCCATCAAGTTGAACCTTTCTCAATACCGTCATTCATTGCTTGATTAATTATAACCCTCAATGCCATTTGTCAGTAAATAATAATCTAGCCTTTTTTTAAATGCTAACATAGTATCTGCCATTACTACCTCTTGGGGTAGGGCAAAACATAGTTTAACCCCTTAATACCGAAGGTATTTTAAACCTTAGTGACCAGAGCAATTTTCGCAGTTTTGCTATTCACAGATGTAACGCAGTATAACTCTGTTTGGGTTTTATGTATCGATGTGAATTTTGCACTGTTTTCTTGGGACATGTAGTACTTCCTTTTTGTGGTATATATGTATAGGTAACATTTTTGTTACTTTTTTTATAGACATGGAAAGACAGAAAAAAAAGAAACATTTTGCTTTTTCATCATTTAAAATGTAACAGTTTGAAAATAAAAATAATTGTATCATAAAATATATTTCAATACATTTGTTTCATTTATCCTGATCATAAGAACACCTGACTTGGAGGTGTAGTTTATTTTTTTTAACCAGATATATAGTATAAAACTTTCAATTGCACACTAAAATGTCTTAATTTCGTTTTTTACACCATGGTAGTAATGTATGGGTAATGGACTTGAATTCCAATAAATAATGGTAAAAAAACATTGTGTTCTACAAACTAGACACTCTAAAGTCTATTTCTAGCGGTTCAATTTCTGTTTTACAGACTTTGCCCAAACTAAGCCCAAAAAAATGTAAATTGGATTTTTTATTACAAAAGTGTCAATTTTCTTAAGCCATTCCGAAACACCATATGACATACTGGTAAAAGTGACACCTTTCTACATTCTGCTATTTCTCCCGTAATGGCAATACCAAATATGTGTGTCTAATCTATTATATGGACCCGTTATAGGGCATATCATAGAAGGAGTCCATTTGGGCTTTTGGAGGCCTTTTTACGCCAGAGCTGATTTTAGGGAACCACGCTATACATGCCGTGTTACTGCAGGTCATTTTGAAAAGTATAAATGTCCTGCTAATATTCATCTAGGGGTATAGTGAGTATTTTTAATAGGCGGAAAGCAGTAAAAAATAGATTTTTCCAGAAAATACAGTATTGCTGCATTTTTACAGTGAAACATTATCCAATAAGCAACCTTCCCTTTTGGTTCTCCCTACAAAAACAGTGTGAAAGTAAATGAGTTAATAATGTGGGTAATATCACGGTCTTTACCTTCATAGATTCTAAAGGCGGATGTGTAGCCTTCACCGCTCTCACAGAGCTTGTAGATTTTAACCCCATATTTTGCTCTCTTTGAGGGGATGTACTGGCGGAATGAGAGCCTGCCTTTGTAACTCATCAGCGATTCATCCACCGCTAGGTTTTTTTCAGGGTTGTACACCGGCATAAATGACTCCTCAAAAATTGTTATCAGGGGCCTTGTTTTATACAGGCGGTCACGGTCTGGATCACTATGGGAGGGGGGGGGCTGGTGATAGTCATTAAAATGAAGGAAGCGCATTAGCACTTCATATCTGCTGTTGGGCATAACGGTTGAAAAAACAGGTGTGGCATGTGTAGGGCTTGTTGCCCAATATGACCGGATTGAGTGCTTTTTCACTAACTCCATGTTGGGGATGAGCCCCAAAAAAATTTAAGTTCGCCAGTATTTGTGGGGTGCTTTGCATCGGAGGACGTTGGCTTTTCAGCAAAGAATTGGCGAGCATACAGATTGGTTTGGTTAACAACCAGCTGCAATAGTTCATCTGTAATGAATATTTAAAAAAAATCGAGGGCTGTAAAATTTTCCACATTAATATTTATCCCTGGTGTGGCAATAAATTCTGGGATATTAGGGGAAAATGACTCTGTGGGTTCCCACTCAATATATTCTGGGGGAATAGAGGGTGCCGTATTTTGTGGTACTTGCCCGGACTCTGCAGCGATACTTGAATTGCAGAAAGCGTATCACTGTCGTCACTATCACTGGTAGACAACATTTCTACCTTGGACGCGGTTTCTGTATCGCTTTCATCAGAGTCAGAAATTAACATGGCGTATACCTCTATGGGCCATTCTAATTACACACACGTACAACAAAGACACACACACAGACAAATTTTTATTTTATTTTTATTTTTTTTTAATTTTCACAGACAAAAATACACGGACGTCACAAAAGCACGCTTCACAAAAAACTGATGTTGAACAAACACGTAGACTATAAATCTTTTTTTTTTTACATATATTTTTTTTTTACTTTTTTTTTGTTACACAGAAAAATACACAGACGTCACACACACATACGCTACACAAAAACCCTAGGCTAAACCTAGTCTAAACCTAGGCTAACCCTAGACTAAACCTAGGCTAACAATAGACTAACTCTAGAATAGAACCTAGAATATCCCAAGACTAAGGCCTGGTTTACATGAGCGTGTGCGTTTTGCGCGCGTGAAAAACGCAGCGTATTGCGCGCATTGCAATTGCGTTTGGCATGCGTATATGCTGCGTTGCTGCGTTTTTAATGCGCTACCTGCGTTTAAAACGCGCGTAAAACACGCAAGGGTAGTTAATGCGAGGCCAGCCTACAAATAGGCAGGCTGGCCCAGCACCTGCTTGCTGGGTGAACAGGTTGTGCACCTTATTGCAGCCTCTGCTGAAACCCCAGTGTGTGTTTAAACTGTTGACACGTGTTTTGACTTGCAAGCCACATTTATGCCTTCTCAGTTTCTGGCACGTGTGCTGCTTGCGTGGATGATTTTGCGTCGTTTTGGCGAACGGCGACCCATGCTGCAGGACCAGCCGCGTAGAAGAAGTCGGATTTGGGTTCATCCACTTGTGGCCCAACGAGCCTCCAAAGGGCACTTTCATACACTCTATGAGGACTTACGGTGTCACCCCGAAAAATTTTGTGTGTTCTGCCGCATGTCTGTGTCCACCTTTGATCTTCTTCCGCAGATTCGCCCTGGAATCACCTACCAGAATACCAACATGAGACGCTGCATTTCCCCTGAGGAACGACTGCTTGTGACCTTGAGGTATGTGTGCGGTTGCAATTAGTTCTTTGAGGACGCTGTATGTTTTACAAGTCCGCCATAACATGTGTTCTTTTTTGTTTCGGTTTTTTCTTGCATTTAGATTTCTGGCCACAGGCAATAGTTACCATTCGTTACATTTTGAATTTCTTTTGGGAGTGACCACCATTTCCTTCATTGTGACATCCACCTGTGTTGTGCTGTTGTAGAGATTAAAGCCCACGGTCATGTCTCAGCACACGACAGAACAGTGGCTTCGAATTTCTGACGGATTTCTTCGAGCAACTCAGTTTCCGAATTCTATTGGTGCCCTAGACGGCAAGCACATTCGTGTGAAGAAGCCCCCACGCAGTGGCTCGCGAAACTATAACTACAAACAGTTTTTTTCCATCGTGTTGTTGGCCTTGGCGGACAGTAATTATTGTTTCACGATTGTAGACATAGGCTCGTATGGAAGCTCTGCTGATGCCCGCATATTCCGTTCATCCAGAATGGGTAAACGACTTTGGAATAATCAACTGGCGGTGTCGGAACCTACCATCCTCCCTGGCTCCAGCGGCCCACCAATCCCATATGTCATAGTTGCAGATGAGAGGTTTGCCCTGACAAGGCAAGTAATGCGGCCTTTTGCAAGAAGGGGCTTGGATGAGCGTCGACGCATGTTCAATTTCCGCCTATGCCGAGCTCGAAGATGTGTGGAATGTGCCTTTGGCATTATGTCTAACAGGTGGCGGGTGTTTCTGTCTACAATGCAATTGTCACCGCAGAATGTGACATGTGTCATACAAGCGTGTGTAAAAGTTCTGCATAACTTCTGCCGCATTCATGATGCAACTTTTGATGCAGAATATATAATAACACATGCACCCACCAGCAACACTGTCCCAGCAATTCCACTAGGGAGATCTCTCACATCCGGACTCCGAGTGCGGGAAAGTTTGGCTGCATATTTTGAGAGCCAATCAGGAGCCGCACAATGGGGGCTTGATGTCATTTAAAGGGTCGCATATTTCTTTGTTTATTGTGTCCACAGGTCCGAAGTGGCCAGTGTTTGTTGTTTTAGGTTAGGGGCTTGTAGTGTTAGGGACTCGCAATACATGAGGACCCTTGACATGGGTTGCGAGCTTACATCTGTTGGGGTTTGTACTTGCCATTTACCAGTCATGAAACTGATTGCATGAGAATTAATTATGTTCGCCAAAATTAAATTCTCCTCCAATCGCGACTGTCCTTTCTGGGGCTATTGGCACATCACAGCACGCCAACATTCACATCTGTTACAAACAATGGCAAACCCCTACAGATGAACTAATACCTCATTGAATGTGTGCAATTATTTTGGGCCAAGCTCAGCAGTGTTTGAGTGTACAGTAATATACTTTTTAGGTAATCAGTTTGGTGAGGGGGTTAAAAAAAATAACAACACGCAATTGCAATTGTAAACACCTTCGTTTTAATGTTTAATGCACACCAAAAACGGGGTGCAAACTAAACATATGTGCAAATGGTGCAAAACATATGTGGGCAGACTATGCAGGCCTTCAAACATGAACGTTGCTCGGCTCAGCCCACAGCCACTTTTATAAATGGTGGTATTGGTGGCCCGGGGACGTGTACGCGGGCATTTCAGCACCACTATGCTGGCCATGGAGCTGCTGAGGATGTTCGTCTCCAGCATAGTGGTGCTGATGATGGGCCTGGTAACTGGGTCCAGGGAAAGGGGGAGCGAAGGGTTCTGGACCTCGGCTGTATTGCAGCAAATGGTGCTCGCGGGCAGGCAGAGGACCAGGGGAAAAACGGGCAGGCCCAGGTCGATATGGGTGCGGCCGTGCGCTGGGGGTGGGTGGGTGGTATGGGGCAGGGTAATTGGAGCTTGTGGAAGGCACGGCGAATCCTCGCCACTGCTAGATTGCAGTGAAACAGTGGTGAGGATTGTGGGGGGGGTGTGGGGCTATCAATGAGGGAAATAATGGCAGAGTGTAGGCGTGCCACCCTATCCTCTGGAACCCTCCGCAACAGTGGCACTATTCCCCTTGCAAAAAAATCCTGGCCGTCTTTGTCGGCCGCTCGACGCAGGAATTCTAGGACCCGAGAATCAAGTGGATGGCTGCTGACTGCTTCGGCGTCTGGCTGGTGGTTGCGGGGGGGGGGGGGGTTTCTGCCGGAGGGAGTTCGGCAGGGGCCGACTCTACTGGGGCCGGATCCTGGGGTGTAGGCTCCTGGGTTAGGGGCACCAGTCGACTGCTGGGAGGATGCGGCGGGGACTCGGGATGGTCACTCTCCTCCTCCGTGTCGTTCAGATTGTCAGTCATTCTGTAATCGAAAAACATAATGAGCAACCAATAGTCATCATTGGCCAAAAATGCTTTATGGCGAACATGACAAGTGCAAACAAACATTTACGCAGGCAATAGCACATTTACTTACGATCTCATCTCCATGATATCCTTCAGGAACATGAGCTGCTTTGTGTAGATGTAGGGCCGTTTTTGGGATGCCCCATCACCACATCGTTCTCTCTCGCCCATTTCACGCCGAAATTGGTCCCTGCAGCTCCTCCAGCGTGTTTAATATCCTGGACTGTAGGAGAAACACCAAAAACTTGGTCACACATTGTGGTAACGCACAAACAACTCGACCCTCAAATACATGACGGGCCCTACACAGCAAAGTACACGGTGATGCGGCAGCGACACAAAAACGAAAGTTGGGCATTTAGCAAAAGACCAAGACAGGGACACACTACTTCAATAGGGGTGACATTGCATCATTTATAAAGACATGTACTCACCCATTCTAGTGCGGTCGCGGGTTCTGCTTTTCTCCCATTCACTGCTGAACAGCGCCTGGGCTATATGCTCCCATGCGTCCTCCTTAGCCGAGCAGTCATGGTAGGACTCCGCACGGGTGTCCCATATTTCGTGCCTCTGCTGCACAAGGCAGATCAGCCTCTCCACGTACATCCCACGCGGCATGCCTGCAGTTGTCTGGGTGGAGTTTTTCACTGTGGCAAACACGTAAAGGAATCGCAAGCACTTCCTGGTTTGTGCTTGTTTGCATGTACATAACAAGTGATGCGTGAAAAACGCGAATCCAATGCAGGTGCTTCCGTGTGGCATGCGTGATGTGCGAACAATGCACGAATATAGATATAGGACATGTCGTGAGTTTTACGCAAAGCACTCACGCTGCGCAAAATTCACGCACTGTCTGCACTGCCCCGTAGAGTAATATAGGGGCGTATGACACGTGTGAAAAGCTTGTGCGTCGCACGCGCGTATATCACGCTCGTGTAAATAAGGCATAACCCTAAGGATAACCCTAGCCTAGAATAGGTATACAATTGAAGTTTATATAAAGTTTATATCTTAGATTTTCCGGAATTTAGTGTCATTGATTCATAGTAAAATTCTCTCTCCGTCTCTTCTCATACAAAGTAACAAGTGTGAGCAGAGACAGGAAGGAGAAACACTTTGTTTACATTTTGTGATCACTGTGAATGGTTCTCACAGTGATCACATGAACGGAGACCACTGTTATTGGTCTCCGATCATCACTGAAGCCTTAGGCTGTTGCTAACAGCCTTGGCTTCAGAGGCAGAATATATGATGCCTGCGAAAACCTCTCCGATGTTGCCCCCTCCCTCTCAAACCACTCAGATGCAATGTTAGTGGTCTCCGATTGTTGATCTGAAGCCCGAGGCTGTTACCAGCAGCCCGGTCTTCAGGAGATCCCAGTACGATGTCAGAAAAGTTCTTCTGAAGTGAAAAGGCGGCTGTAAAGGAACCAGCTTCTGTGTCGACGCCCGTGGGTAATCAGTCTGAACCTGCTCCTAAGTCTGAGAGAGTGACTCCATCTTCTACCAGTCAGGCTGGGAGGCTTAGGAGCCTATCACAGCCTGGCCAGACGGAGCTAGCTCCCGCCCTCTGTCTATTTATACCTTCACTTCCTGCTCCTCCAGTGCCTGTGATTCTGCCTGTTTCCTGGCTCTGCTGCTGCTTGAACTATTTGTCCTCTGCTTCATTTTGACCCTGGCTTACTGACTACTCTCCTGCTCTGCGTTTGGTACCTCGTACACTCCTGGTTTGACTTGGCTCATTCACTACTCTTCTGCTCTGCGTTTGGTACCTCGTACACTCCTGTTTTGACTCGGCTCGTTCATTACTCTCGTTGCTCACGGTGCTGCCGTGGGCAACTGCCCCATTTCCCTAGCTTCTGTGTACACTTGTCTGTTTGTCTGTCGTGCACATATTGAGCGTAGGGACCGTCGCCCAGTTGTACACCGTCGCCTAGGACGGGCCGTTGCAAGTAGGCAGGGACTGAGTGGCGGGTATATTAGGGCTCACCTGTCTGTCTCCCAACCCCGGCACTACATAATCACAGGCCCATATACCTTTTCTACCCTGGTCCCTGACACAACTATGGACCCCCTTGAGACCCTGGCTCAGCAAATGCAGGGCCTCTCCCTACAGGTCCAAGCCCTGGCTCAGAGAGGCAACCCTCGTAGTGGCCCCCACCTCACCTCTTGAACCCCACCTCAAATTGCCTGACCGGTGCTCATGGGACCGGAAGACTTTTTTCTCCTTTCAGGAGAGTTGTAGGCTCTATTTCCGCTTAAAGCCCCACTCCTCAGGTTCTGAGAGCCAGCGAGTGGGCCTTCTCCTTGGCTCTTGACGCCCCTGAACTTTCCTCTGTTGATCTTATATTTTCTGCTCTCGGGCTCATATATGACGAGACTGATAAAACTGCCTTTGCCGAGAGTCAGCTGGTGACCTTACGTCAGGGTAAGAGACCTGTTGAGGAGTACTGTTCTGACTTTAGGAAGTGGCGTGTAGCTTCTCGGTGGAATGACCCTGCCTTGAGGTGCCAGTTTAGATTGGGTCTGTCGAACGCCCTGAAAGACCTGTTAGTTAGCTATCCCTCTTCTGACTCCCTAGATCAGGTTATGGCTTTAGCGGTACGTCTAGACCGACGTCTCAGGGAACGACGACTTGAACGTTTTTGTGCCTTCTCCTCTGACTCCCCCATGATGGCTCCTGAGGTTCCGTTGCTTCGTTCTTCCACGGAAGACTCGGATGTACCTATGCAACTCGGGGCCTCCGTGTCTCCCCAACAACGTAGAGAGTTCCGCAAGAAGAATGGTCTCTGCTTCTACTGTGGAGATGACAAGCATCAAGTGAACAACTGTCCTAGGCGTAAGAATAAGCAGACGGAAAACTTCCACGCCTAAGTCATCATCGGGGAGGTCACTTGGGCGCACAGGTATTTCCCGTAAATATGAAACCTAATAAAATCTTGCTTCCCTTTCAGGTCTCTTTTGGTGGTAGGTCTGCTACCGGCAGTGCCTTCGTGGATTCAGGGTCTTCTGCTAATATTATGTCTGTGGAATTTACTATGTCTCTAGCTATGCCATTGATTGACTTGCCTAAACCTGTCCCGGTAGTGGGTATCGACGCCACTCCTCTTGCTAATGGTTATTTTACGCAGCATACCCCTGTTTTTGAACTCCTTGTTGGCTCCATGCATTTGGAGCAGTGCTCTGTACTGGTGATGCAGGGATTATCGTCCGATTTGGTTTTAGGCCTTCCCTTGTTGCAGATGCATAATCCCATGTTTAACTGGAATACTGGGGATCTTACCAAATGGGGTAATGATTGTATGACGTAATGTCTTTCTGTTAATTTAATTTCTCTCCCTGAGGAGGTGAACACTCTACCTGAGTTTATTCAGGACTTCGCTGATGTTTTTTCTAAAAAGGCCTCCGAAGTGTTACCTCCTCATAGAGAATACGATTGCGCAATCGATTTGGTACCAGGAGCTAAGCTCCCTAAGGGTAGGATATTTAATCTCTCTTGTCCCGAACGTGAGGCCATGAGAGAGTATATCCAGGAAATCCTGGCCAAGGGTTACATTCACCCCTCTACTTCTCCGGTAGGTGCTGGCTTCTTCTTCGTAGGGAAGAAGGATGGTGGTCTTAGGCCATGCATTGACTACCGAAGCTTGAATAAGGTCACTGTAAGGAACCAGTATCCCCTTCCTCTGATTCCTGATCTCTTTAATCAGGTTCAGGGGGCCCAATGGTTCTCTAAGTTTGATCTATGGGGGCGTATAACCTTATCCGCATCAAAGAGGTGGATGAGTGGAAGACTGCGTTTAACACGCCCGGAGGTCATTTCGAATACCTCGTCATGCCCTTTGGGTTGTGTAATGCTCCCACGGTCTTCCAGAATTTCATAAATGAGATTTTAAGAGACTACCTGGGGTTATTTCTTGTAGTGTACCTTGATGACATACTGGTGTTTTCCAAGGACTGGTCCTCCCACATTGAGCATGTCAGGAAGGTGCTCCAGGTCCTTCGAGAAAACAAACTGTTTGCTAAAACCGAAAAATGTGTGTTTGGGGTGCAGGAGATACCATTTTTGGGCAAAATCCTCACTCCTCATGAATTCCGCATGGACCCCGCCAAGGTCCAGGCTGTGGCGGAATGGGTCCAACCTGCCTCCCTGAAGGTGTTACAGTGCTTCCTGGGGTTCGCTAATTATTACAGGAGGTTTATTGCTAACTTCTCGGTCATCGCTAAGCCTCTTACGGATCTCACTCGCAAATGTGCTGATCTCCACTGGCCTCCTGAGGTTGTCCAGGCGTTTGAGGTCCTTAAGAAGTGATTTATCTCGGCCCCGGTGCTGGTTCAGCCCAACCAAATGGAGCCATTTATCGTGGAGGTTGACGCGTCCGAGGTGGGAGTGGGGGCTGTCTTGTCCCAGGGTACCAGGTCCCTCACCCATCTCCGTCCCTGTGCCTACTTCTCCTGGTGTTTTCACCCACTGAGAGTAACTATGATATTGGCAACCGCGAACTCTTAGCCATTAAATGGGCATTTGAAGAGTGGCGCCACTTCCTGGAGGGGGCTAGGCACCAGGTAACGGTCCTTACCGACCACAAGAATCTGGTTTTCCTAGAATCTGCCCGGAGGCTAAACCCGAGACAAGCTCGTTGGGCATTATTTTTTACCAGATTCAACTTTGTGGTTACCTATAGGGCTGGGTCTAAACATGTTAAGGCTGATGCACTGTCACGTAGCATCATGGCCAGCCCTCCTTCGGAGCAAGATCCTGCTTGTATTTTGCCTCCAGGTATAATCATTTCCGCTATTGATTCTGATTTAGTCTCTGAAATTGCGGCTGATCAAGGTTCAGCTCCCGGGAGCCTTCCTGAGAACAAGCTGTTTGTTCCCCTGCATTGCCGGCTAAGGGTTCTTAGGGAAAATCATGACTCTGCACTATCTGGCCATCCAGGCATCCTGGGTACCAAGCACCTCATTGCCAGAAACTATTGGTGGCCTAGGTTGCCTAAAGACGTTAAGGCCTACGTCGCCGCATGTGAAGTTTGTGCTAGGTCCAAGACTCCCAGGTCCCAACCAGCGGGCTTACTATGTTCTTTGCCCATTTCCCAGAGACCTTGGACCCATATCTCCATGGATTTTATCACCGATTTGCCTCCATCTCAAGGCAAGTCGGTGGTGTGGGTTGTAGTAGACCGCTTCAGTAAGATGTGCCACTTTGTGCCCCTCAAAAAACTACCCAATGCTAAGACGTTAGCTACCTTGTTTGTCAAACACATCCTGCGTCTCCATGGGGTCTCTGTCAATATTGTTTCTGACAAAGGGGTACAGTTTGTTTCATTGTTTTGGAGAGCTTTCTGTAAGAAGTTGGAGTATGATCTGTCCTTCTCCTCGGCCTTCCATCCTGAAACTAATGGCCAAACTGAGAGGACTAATCAGTCTCTAGAACAATATTTAAGGTGTTTTATCTCTGACTGTCAATATGATTGGTTCTCATTCATTCCCCTCGCCGAATTTTCCCTTAATAACCGGGTCAGTAACTCGTCAGGGGTCTCCCCCTTTTTCTGTAATTTTGGGTTTAATCCACGGTTCTCTTCCGTTTCACCTGGTAGTTCCAACAATCCCGAGGTAGAGGTCGTTCATCGAGAACTGTGCACAGTCTGGGCTCAGGCTCAGAAGAACCTAGTGGCGTCCCAGAGCATACAAAAAACTCAGGCAGATAGAAAACGTTCTGCTAACCCCTTGTTTATGGTCGGGGATCTGGTGTGGCTATCGTCTAAAAATTTGCGCCTTAAGGTCCCGTCCAAGAAGTTTGCTCCCCGGTTTATAGGGCCGTACAAGGTCATTGAAGTCCTCAATCCTGTCTCCTTCCGACTGGAGTTGCCCCCATCTTTTCGAGTACACAACGTGTTCCATGCCTCCCTCCTTAAACGCTGCTCCCCGTCCTTGGCTCCCTCGAGGAAACCTCCGGTCCCTGTTCTCACCCCTGAGGGGGCAGAATTCGAGGTGGCCAAGATTGTGGACAGCAGGATGGTCCAAGGCTCCCTCCAGTACCTGGTCTATTGGAGAGGATACGGGCCTGAGGAGAGGACTTGGGTACCTGCTCGGGATGTTCACGCTGGGATATTGGTCAGGAGGTTTCACCTTCGTTTCCCCAGTAAACCAGGTCCACATAGAAAGGGTCCGGTGGCCCCTCATAAAAGGGGGGGTACTGTAAAGGATCCGCCAGGCACAGCTTCGGAGTTAACGCCCATAGATAATCAGTCTGCACCTGCTTCTATGTCTGTGAGACTGACTCCATCTTCCACCACTCAGGGTGGCAGGCTTAGGAGTGGGAGAACCTATCACAGCCTGGCCAGACGGAGCTAGCTCCCGCCCTCTGTCTATTTATACCTGCCTTTCCTGATCCTCCTTTGCTTGTGATTCTTCTTGTTTGGTTTCCTGGCCCTGCTGCAGCTACTTGTACCATTGTCCTTGCTTCATATTGACCCCGGCTTGTTGACTACTCTCCTGCTCTGCGTTTGGTACCTCGTACACTCCTGGTTTGACTCGGCTTGTTTACTACTCTTCTGCTCTGCGTTTGGCACCTCGTACTCTCCTGGCTTGACTCGGCTTGTTCACTTCTCTTGTTGCTCACGGTTTTGCCGTGGGCAACTGCCCCTTTCTCCCCCTAGCTCTGTGTACCCTTGTCTGTTTGTCTGTCGTGCACTTATTGAGCGTAGGGACCGTCGCCTAGTTGTACCCCATCGCCTAGGGCGGGTCGTTGCAAGTAGGCAGGGACTGAGTGGTGGGTAGATTAGGGCTCACTTGTCTGTCTCCCCACCCCTGTCATTACATCAGGATTTTGCACTATCTGGCCATCAAGGCATCTTGGGTACCAAGCATCGCATTGCCAGAAACTATTGGTGGCCTGGGTTGCTTAAAGTCGTTAAGGCCAACGTCGCCGCTTGTGAAATTTGTGCTAGGTCCAAGATTCCCAGGTCCAGACCAGCGGGCTTACTATGTTCTTTGCCCATTCCCCAGAGACCTTGGACCCATATCTCCATGGATTTTATCACTGATTTGCCTCCATCTCAAGGCAAGTCGGTGGTGTGGATTGTAGTAGACCGTTTCAGTAAGATGTGCCACTTTGTGCCCCTCAAGAAACTAACTAATGCTAAGACGTTAGCTACCTTGTTTGTCAAACACATCCTGCGTCTCCATGGGGTTCCTGTCAATATTGTTTCTGACAGAGGGGTACAATTTGTTTCATTGTTTTGGAGAGCATTCTGTAAAAATTTGGAGATTGATCTGTCCTTCTCCTCGGCCTTCCATCCTGAAACTAATGGCCAAACCGAGAGGACTAATCAGTCTCTAGAACAATATTTAAGGTGTTTTATCTCTGACTGTCAATATGATTGGGTCTCCTTCATTCCCCTAGCCGAATTTTCCCTTAATAACCGGGTCAGTAACTCGTCAGGGGTCTCCCCCTTTTTCTGTAATTTTGGGTTTAATCCACGGTTCTCCTCCGTTTCACCTGGTAGTTCCAACAATCCCGAGGTAGATGTCGTTCATCGGGAACTGTGCACAGTCTGGGCCCAGGTTCAGAAGAACCTAGAGGCATCCCAGAGCTTACAAAAGACTCAGGCTGATAGAAGACGTTCTGCTAACCTCTTGTTTTTGGTCGGGGATCTGGTGCGGCTATCTTCTAAAAATTTGCGCCTTAAAGTCCCGTCCAAAAAATTTGCTCCCCGATATACAGGGCCGTACAAGGTCATTGAAGTCCTTAACCCTGTCTCCTTCCGACTGGAGTTACCCCCATCTTTTCGAGTACACAACGTGTTTCATGCCTCCCTCCTTAAACGCTGCTCCCCGTCCTTGGCTCCCTCGAGGAAACCTCCGGTCCCTGTTCTCACCCCTGAAGGGGTAGAATTCGAGGTGGCAAAGATTGTGGACAGCAGGATGCTCCAAGTCTCCCTCCAGTACCTGGTCCATTGGAGAGGATACGGGCCTGAGGAGAGGACTTGGGTACCCACCCGGGATGTTCACGCTGGGGTATTGCTCAGGAGGTTCCATCTTCGCTTCCCCAATAAGCCAGGTCCACCTAGAAAGGGTCCAGTGGCCCCTCTTAAAAGGGGGGGGGTACTGTAAAGGATCTGCCAGACACAGCTTCTGTGTCGACGCCCGTGGGTAATCAGTCTGCACCTGCTTCTAAGTCTGAGAGAGTGACTCCATCCTCTACCAGTCAGGCTGGGAGGCTTAGGAGTGGGAGAGCCTATCACAGCCTGGCCAGACGGAGCTAGCTCCCGCCCTCTGTCTATTTATACCTTCACTTCCTGCTCCTCCAGTGCCTGTGATTCTGCCTGTTTCCTGGCTCTGCTGCTGCTTGAACTATTTGTCCTCTGCTTCATTTTGACCCTGGCTTACTGACTACTCTCCTGCTCTGCGTTTGGTACCTCGTACACTCCTGGTTTGACTCGGCTCGTTCACTACTCTCCTGCTCTGCGTTTGGTAGCTCGTACACTTCTGGTTTGACTCGGCTCGGTCGCTACTCGCGTTGCTCACGGTGCTGCCGTGGGCAACTGCCCCATTTCCCTAGCTTCTGTGTACCCTTGTCTGTTTGTCTGTCGTGCACTTATTGAGCGTAGGGACCGTCGCCCAGTTGTACGCCGTCGCCTAGGATGGGCCGTTGCAAGTAGGCAGGGACTGAGTGGCGGGTAGATTAGGGCTCACCTGTCTGTCTCCCTACCCCGGCACTACAGCGGCGCTTCAGAAAAACTACCCCAAATGACCGATCGTTAAGGGGTTAACTACTGTAACTGTAAAGAACCCTTTCCTATACTGATGTCTGAGTTTTACGCAAAGCACTTGCGCTGCGCAAAATTCACGCACTGTCTGCACTGCCCCGTAGAGTAATATAGGGGCGTATGACACGTGTGAAAAGCTTGTGCGTCGCACGCGCGTATATCACGCTCGTGTAAATAAGGCATAACCCTAAGGATAACCCTAGCCTAGAATAGGTATACAATTGAAGTTTATATAAAGTTTATATCTTAGATTTTCCGGAATTTAGTGTCATTGATTCACAGTAAAATTCTCTCTCCGTCTCTTCTCATACAAAGTAACAAGTGTGAGCAGAGACAGGAAGGAGAAACACTTTGTTTACATTTTGTGATCACTGTGAATGGTTCTCACAGTGATCACATGAACGGAGACCACTGTTATTGGTCTCCGATCATCACTGAAGCCTTAGGCTGTTGCTAACAGCCTTGGTTTCAGAGGCAGAATATATGATGCCTGCGAAAACCTCTCCGATGTTGCCCCCTCCCTCTCAAACCACTCAGATGCAATGTTAGTGGTCTCCGATTGTTGATCTGAAGCCCGAGGCTGTTACCAGCAGCCCGGTCTTCAGGAGATCCCAGTACGATGTCAGAAAAGTTCTTCTGAAGTGAAAAGGCGGCTGTAAAGGATCTGCCAGACACAGCTTCTGTGTCGACGCCCGTGGGTAATCAGTCTGCACCTGCTTCTAAGTCTGAGAGAGTGACTCCATCCTCTACCAGTCAGGCTGGGAGGCTTAGGAGTGGGAGAGCCTATCACAGCCTGGCCAGACGGAGCTAGCTCCCGCCCTCTGTCTATTTATACCTTCACTTCCTGCTCCTCCAGTGCCTGTGATTCTGCCTGTTTCCTGGCTCTGCTGCTGCTTGAACTATTTGTCCTCTGCTTCATTTTGACCCTGGCTTACTGACTACTCTCCTGTTCTGCGTTTGGTACCTCGTACACTCCTGGTTTGACTCGGCTCGTTCACTACTCTCCTGCTCTGCGTTTGGTAGCTCGTACACTTCTGGTTTGACTCGGCTCGGTCGCTACTCGCGTTGCTCACGGTGCTGCCGTGGGCAACTGCCCCATTTCCCTAGCTTCTGTGTACCCTTGTCTGTTTGTCTGTCGTGCACTTATTGAGCGTAGGGACCGTCGCCCAGTTGTACGCCGTCGCCTAGGATGGGCCGTTGCAAGTAGGCAGGGACTGAGTGGCGGGTATATTAGGGCTCACCTGTCTGTCTCCCTACCCCGGCACTACAGCGGCGCTTCAGAAAAACTACCCCAAATGACCGATCGTTAAGGGGTTAACTACTGTAACTGTAAAGAACCCTTTCCTATATTGATGTCTGAGTTTTACGCAAAGCACTCACGCTGCGCAAAATTCACGCACTGTCTGCACTGCCCCGTAGAGTAATATAGGGGCGTATGACACGTGTGAAAAGCTTGTGCGTCGCACGCGCGTATATCACGCTCGTGTAAATAAGGCATGACCCTAAGGATAACCCTAGCCTAGAATAGGTATACAATTGAAGTTTATATAAAGTTTATATCTTAGATTTTCCGGAATTTAGTGTCATTGATTCACAGTAAAATTCTCTCTCCGTCTCTTCTCATACAAAGTAACAAGTGTGAGCAGAGACAGGAAGGAGAAACACTTTGTTTACATTTTGTGATCACTGTGAATGGTTCTCACAGTGATCACATGAACGGAGACCACTGTTATTGGTCTCCGATCATCACTGAAGCCTTAGGCTGTTGCTAACAGCCTTGGCTTCAGAGGCAGAATATATGATGCCTGCGAAAACCTCTCCGATGTTGCCCCCTCCCTCTCAAACCACTCAGATGCAATGTTAGTGGTCTCCGATTGTTGATCTGAAGCCCGAGGCTGTTACCAGCAGCCCGGTCTTCAGGAGATCCCAGTACGATGTCAGAAAAGTTCTTCTGAAGTGAAAAGGCGGCTGTAAAGTATCTGCCAGACACAGCTTCTGTGTCGACGCCCGTGGGTAATCAGTCTGCACCTGCTTCTAAGTCTGAGAGAGTGACTCCATCCTCTACCAGTCAGGCTGGGAGGCTTAGGAGTGGGAGAGCCTATCACAGCCTGGCCAGACGGAGCTAGCTCCCGCCCTCTGTCTATTTATACCTTCACTTCCTGCTCCTCCAGTGCCTGTGATTCTGCCTGTTTCCTGGCTCTGCTGCTGCTTGAACTATTTGTCCTCTGCTTCATTTTGACCCTGGCTTACTGACTACTCTCCTGCTCTGCGTTTGGTACCTCGTACACTCCTGGTTTGACTCGGCTTGTTCACTACTCTCCTGCTCTGCGTTTGGTAGCTCGTACACTTCTGGTTTGACTCGGCTCGGTCGCTACTCGCGTTGCTCACGGTGCTGCCGTGGGCAACTGCCCCATTTCCCTAGCTTCTGTGTACCCTTGTCTGTTTGTCTGTCGTGCACTTATTGAGCGTAGGGACCGTCGCCCAGTTGTACGCCGTCGCCTAGGATGGGCCGTTGCAAGTAGGCAGGGACTGAGTGGCGGGTAGATTAGGGCTCACCTGTCTGTCTCCCTACCCCGGCACTACAGCGGCGCTTCAGAAAAACTACCCCAAATGACCGATCGTTAAGGGGTTAACTACTGTAACTGTAAAGAACCCTTTCCTATATTGATGTCTGAGTTTTACGCAAAGCACTCACGCTGCGCAAAATTCACGCACTGTCTGCACTGCCCCGTAGAGTAATATAGGGGCGTATGACACGTGTGAAAAGCTTGTGCGTCGCACGCGCGTATATCACGCTCGTGTAAATAAGGCATAACCCTAAGGATAACCCTAGCCTAGAATAGGTATACAATTGAAGTTTATATAAAGTTTATATCTTAGATTTTCCGGAATTTAGTGTCATTGATTCACAGTAAAATTCTCTCTCCGTCTCTTCTCATACAAAGTAACAAGTGTGAGCAGAGACAGGAAGGAGAAACACTTTGTTTACATTTTGTGATCACTGTGAATGGTTCTCACAGTGATCACATGAACGGAGACCACTGTTATTGGTCTCCGATCATCACTGAAGCCTTAGGCTGTTGCTAACAGCCTTGGCTTCAGAGGCAGAATATATGATGCCTGCGAAAACCTCTCCGATGTTGCCCCCTCCCTCTCAAACCACTCAGATGCAATGTTAGTGGTCTCCGATTGTTGATCTGAAGCCCGAGGCTGTTACCAGCAGCCCGGTCTTCAGGAGATCCCAGTACGATGTCAGAAAAGTTCTTCTGAAGTGAAAAGGCGGCTGTAAAGTATCTGCCAGACACAGCTTCTGTGTCGACGCCCGTGGGTAATCAGTCTGCACCTGCTTCTAAGTCTGAGAGAGTGACTCCATCCTCTACCAGTCAGGCTGGGAGGCTTAGGAGTGGGAGAGCCTATCACAGCCTGGCCAGACGGAGCTAGCTCCCGCCCTCTGTCTATTTATACCTTCACTTCCTGCTCCTCCAGTGCCTGTGATTCTGCCTGTTTCCTGGCTCTGCTGCTGCTTGAACTATTTGTCCTCTGCTTCATTTTGACCCTGGCTTACTGACTACTCTCCTGCTCTGCGTTTGGTACCTCGTACACTCCTGGTTTGACTCGGCTTGTTCACTACTCTCCTGCTCTGCGTTTGGTAGCTCGTACACTTCTGGTTTGACTCGGCTCGGTCGCTACTCGCGTTGCTCACGGTGCTGCCGTGGGCAACTGCCCCATTTCCCTAGCTTCTGTGTACCCTTGTCTGTTTGTCTGTCGTGCACTTATTGAGCGTAGGGACCGTCGCCCAGTTGTACGCCGTCGCCTAGGATGGGCCGTTGCAAGTAGGCAGGGACTGAGTGGCGGGTAGATTAGGGCTCACCTGTCTGTCTCCCTACCCCGGCACTACAGCGGCGCTTCAGAAAAACTACCCCAAATGACCGATCGTTAAGGGGTTAACTACTGTAACTGTAAAGAACCCTTTCCTATATTGATGTCTGAGTTTTACGCAAAGCACTCACGCTGCGCAAAATTCACGCACTGTCTGCACTGCCCCGTAGAGTAATATAGGGGCGTATGACACGTGTGAAAAGCTTGTGCGTCGCACGCGCGTATATCACGCTCGTGTAAATAAGGCATAACCCTAAGGATAACCCTAGCCTAGAATAGGTATACAATTGAAGTTTATATAAAGTTTATATCTTAGATTTTCCGGAATTTAGTGTCATTGATTCACAGTAAAATTCTCTCTCCGTCTCTTCTCATACAAAGTAACAAGTGTGAGCAGAGACAGGAAGGAGAAACACTTTGTTTACATTTTGTGATCACTGTGAATGGTTCTCACAGTGATCACATGAACGGAGACCACTGTTATTGGTCTCCGATCATCACTGAAGCCTTAGGCTGTTGCTAACAGCCTTGGCTTCAGAGGCAGAATATATGATGCCTGCGAAAACCTCTCCGATGTTGCCCCCTCCCTCTCAAACCACTCAGATGCAATGTTAGTGGTCTCCGATTGTTGATCTGAAGCCCGAGGCTGTTACCAGCAGCCCGGTCTTCAGGAGATCCCAGTACGATGTCAGAAAAGTTCTTCTGAAGTGAAAAGGCGGCTGTAAAGGATCTGCCAGACACAGCTTCTGTGTCGACGCCCGTGGGTAATCAGTCTGAACCTGCTCCTAAGTCTGAGAGAGTGACTCCATCTTCTACCAGTCAGGCTGGGAGGCTTAGGAGCCTATCACAGCCTGGCCAGACGGAGCTAGCTCCCGCCCTCTGTCTATTTATACCTTCACTTCCTGCTCCTCCAGTGCCTGTGATTCTGCCTGTTTCCTGGCTCTGCTGCTGCTTGAACTATTTGTCCTCTGCTTCATTTTGACCCTGGCTTACTGACTACTCTCCTGCTCTGCGTTTGGTACCTCGTACACTCCTGGTTTGACTTGGCTCATTCACTACTCTTCTGCTCTGCGTTTGGTACCTCGTACACTCCTGGTTTGACTCGGCTCGTTCATTACTCTCGTTGCTCACGGTGCTGCCGTGGGCAACTGCCCCATTTCCCTAGCTTCTGTGTACCCTTGTCTGTTTGTCTGTCGTGCACTTATTGAGCGTAGGGACCGTCGCCCAGTTGTACGCCGTCGCCTAGGATGGGCCGTTGCAAGTAGGCAGGGACTGAGTGGCGGGTAGATTAGGGCTCACCTGTCTGTCTCCCTACCCCGGCACTACAGCGGCGCTTCAGAAAAACTACCCCAAATGACCGATCGTTAAGGGGTTAACTACTGTAACTGTAAAGAACCCTTTCCTATATTGATGTCTGAAATTTATTTCTTCAACACACAATGAATGTCCCTTGGCCCTTTGTAGAGTCCTTGGAAAGAATAGATTATGTGCTAGTTCTTTGTATTGACCACATAAAACGTCTTTTGTTTGGAGCTGCAAAAAAATTAGATTATGGGAGTTTCAAGCCACAATATGAACCTAGACGTTTCTTATGACACCATGAAATTGTACAGTGAAAGCAATTCTTCTATTCCATTGTAACATATTATATTCAGTGTAGCAAACCCTCAGTTGAGCAACAGACTTACATGTGAAATTAAGTTACATAATTCCCTTATTTCACAAAAAAATATTTATTTCTCACTGGGGATCATTTTTGTCCAATTGCTATTATAGTGTTTTACTGTAACACAAATGGCTTCTTCCAAACTCTTATTTGGTCTCTATGCAAAGAAAATTGGAAACATTGCAACAGCGCAGAACAGAACTAATTATGCCTGCAAGCAATGCACATTGTTTACAGGTAATCACGCCTGACTAATTTTTGAATATTTTTCCCATTAGAGCACGACTTGACATGCAATACATATGGATTTAGCATGGAACATTTACTAACAAAGAGGAAAATCCCCAAAATAATAATATTGCATGACCTACATTATTGAAAGGCATTGTATGCTGTTATCAGTTATCTATCTTTCAAAATTATGATCAAGATTATTATAGAATATTTCAGGTTCATGACCATATGACAGCTCTGCACTAGTTATGCGTGGTGCAGAGCTGCAATATATTGGTAATGTTATCCTATGGGGGATTCTTTACCTTTCGTGTGATGCCATATATTTGTATAAAGGTGTTTTTGTATGGACTGCGTGCCACCATATAAAAATAATAAATTGTGCCATGCTACATCAGTTTCCATGGTTTTCGATATTCTATCATAGAAGTCAATGGAGAATGAAAATTGCATCCGTGTATATGGATAAAAACCACGATGTAAAAACCTTCATATGCATACTATTCTCTCCCCTAAACTACTAGCAATGAAGATACTTTGGAACTCTTTCGGTACCCATCTGGAAGTACACGGTACCCATTCAGTACCAGTATAGAACACCAAATGGAAATATATGGTCAAAAATACTATACCATACAGACAACTGTCATTACCAAGACGCTATTAAAGTATTAAAAAAACACAGAGACATAAGGAAATATTTTTTTACTGAAATAAGAACTCCCCCACACAACCCTCTTTCCCCATTTTATTTTTTAAAAAACGTAGATCATCGCAGTAGTCCAACAAATCTACGACGTAGTCCAAACAGTCCAGTGGAACCTGCATAACAAAAAAATTAAGTTAGTACTATTTAGAAGGGGGGGCTATGTGTAGATAGCACAAGACACAGCCCCCCCCTGTAGATAGCGCCAGACACAGCCCCCTGTAGATAGCTCCACACACAGCCCCCTGTAGATAGGAATTGTGGGAAGTGAGAGGAGGGTAGGGACAAGTATGTGGTCTATTAATAAATAACTTTAAAATTAAAATGATATATTAAAGTATATTAAAATTAACAAATGGGATTAAGATGCCTGTGGTGCAACGGGGTATGTGTGAAGGAACCCCAACTTCACATACCCTAGGCCAATTGGATGGTGTACCAATTGATGCAATTTTGCAATATTAAACTGCTATCTAAATGAGTAGCCTGCCTGTAATGGATAGGTACATGGAATAGATCTATTCCATGTCCCTATCCTCTCCCTTCCCACAATTTCTACTTATCTTTGTGGTGCACACCATTGTGGTCTATCTGTCACACCCAAGTGAGCGATAGGTGATCATTTATCCATTTACCTTGTATATAGCGCCACACACACGCCCCCCTGTAGATAGTGCCACACACAGCCCCCTGTAGATAGTGCCACACACAGCCCCCTGTATATAGCGCCACACACAGCCCCCCTGTAGATAGCGCCACACACAGCCCCCTTGTAGATAGCGCCACACACGGCCCCGCTGTAGATAGCTCCACACACAGCCCCCTGTAGATAGTGCCACGCACAGCCCCATCTTGTACATAGTACCACACAACCCCCTCCCCCCATTGTACAAAGTGCCACACAACCCCTCTCCCCCATTGTACAAAGTGCCACACAACCCCTCTCCCCCTTGTACATAGTGCCACACAACCACCTCCCCCTTGTACATAGTACCACACAACCCCCTCCCCCCTTACACATAGTGCCACACAACCCCCTCCCCCTTGTACATAGTACAACACAACCCCCCTCCCTCTTATACTTTGTGCCACACAACCTGCCTCCCCCTTATACTTTGTGCCACAATGCCGCCAGAGCGGAGAGCGGTAGAGGTAGCCTACTGCTACCACTCTCCGCTCTGCCTTCACGTGACTCACCGTTAGGAGAAGGCAGGAGGTCTTGCAGCAGTGTTCTGACTGGTCCGGTGTGGTCAGATGACAGGTCAGGTGACTGGATTGGTCCACTCCCGGGCCGGCATCGACAGTGGTGAGAAATCGGGACTGTCCCGCTTGGGAGCTATGCATATGTTTAAGGTGTAACCAGTTCCCTAGGGATGGACTAATAACTATGGATTTTAAAGTAGCATTAAAGGGGTATTCCCATCTGCATAATAAACTTTTAAATGCTAGTAAAATAAACATTAGCTACATAAGCAAATAGGATGCTTTTTCTAATCTTTACTGTACTCTAGATATTGAAACCATCGCAGCATTCCTTCAGTGGTGGCTGCGCTTGCGCACTCTTTCCCCCTGCTCCTACTATAGGGGATTGCCAGGGTCTCTGGAGCGCATATGAGGGCGCATGCGTAATATCTTCCAGCCCGACCACCTCTCTCCAGCTGTATTCAGATCTTTGGACGGCTCCAGGGAATGCTTTGTAGCCCTGGAGTCTGTCATTACAACAGCAGAGAGCACGTAGCTGCCGAGTCCTTATCAGGGCTTTGAAACTGTGCTTGCTCTAAACCCACTATTTTCTCTATATGTAAATATAGAGATAACAGTGTGGACTTTGGAACCAGCACAGTTTTCTATGGCTTAGTTCACATCTGTGTCAGGACTCCGTTTAGGGGTTCCGTCTGAACTTTCCTTCGGGGAACCCATGAATGGAACCCTGACTGAAACAAACGAAAACCATAGTTTTCCGTTTGCATCACCACTTATTTCAATGGTGACGGATCCGGTGCAAATGGTTTCCATTTGTCTTCGTTGTGCAAGGCATCCGTCATTTTGACGGAAGCAATACAGTAATCGACTGCGCTATTTAGTCTGTCAAATGACAGAATCCTTGCACAACGGAGACAAACGGAAACCATTTGCACCGGATCCGTTACCATTGACATAAGTGGTGATGCAAACGGAAACCTATGGTTTTCGTTTGTTTCAGTCAGGGTTCCATTCATGGGTTCCCCGGCGGAAAGTTTAGACGGAACCCCTAAACGGAGTCCTGACGCAGATGTGAACAAAGCCATAGGAAACTGCGCTGGTTCCAAAGTCCACACTGTTATCTCTATATTTACATATAGAGAAAATAGTGGTCAATGGTGATGCAAACGGAAACCTATGTTTTTCCATTTGTTTTAGTCAGGGTTCTGTCTATGGGTTTCCCTCACGGAAAGCTCACACGGAACCCCTGAACGTAGCCCGGACACAGATATGAGCGAAGCCTAACCAGGCAGCATGCAAGTTTGCTTGGTGTTTTACACTGGGGTTGATAGAGGGAAATTTAGTTTAGGGCAACTACATGGAGGGTGGAGTAGAAACAGGATATGACTAGAGGGATAAAACTGGGGATAAACATACAAAGATTGCAGGGAGGACAAGTGTGGATCTTCTCAACCATCCTTACTATGTCTGTTTGAGACTAGCGGTCAGCATGCTCTACTTTCGATGTTGCTAGTACTAAAGTGTATCTAGCAGTGTCATCAGCGTGCACGGAGAAGGCAGCACAGCTTGATTGACATCAAGCTAGTACCGCCCACTTTTGCTCCTGATCAGAGGAATGTGCTGTTGGGAAAATTGAAGGAAAAAGACACTTCTGGGGGTAAGAAATTGGATTAGATGTCATTATAAGACTCAGATTTTAATGGTTAGGAGATTTTTTTTTAAAGGCTTTAATAACCTTTAAGCATTAAAGGGGAAGAAAACCCCTATCCGCCCTATTAGGACATAGGGATATCATAGAGGGAAGTCCCCCACTTGTACCTGGATGGCATGCATTACATGGATATCTATTCATTTGAAAAGTGGCCGGCATGTAATGCTACACAACCTAGCTTCCCCGGTGATAACTCATCATCAGAGGATAGAGAAGCCGAACCCGCCAGATTCCTTTAAAAAGGGGTTGCCTTTGTGAGACAACCCCTTTAAATATAGATAAACAATATTTTACAATCAACTCCAATAAAACAAATTAAAGTAAAACCGTGTGTATACCAGCACCCATGCCCGGCCTTAGCTATGTCCGACCAGTGCAGTCGCACAGGGCGCCAGCCGCCACACGGCAAGAGGGGCGCCAGCGGGTGTCTGTATCCCCACACCGTTGCAACTACCAGCGGGGATACACACACTAAGGCCTCATGCACACGACCGTATTTTTTCCCTCCCGTAAATACTGGCGTAAATACGGGTCACACGTATTCGACCCGTTTTGCACCAGTATTTACTGACCAGTGAATGTAAATACGGGCCCGGTGTCACCCGTATGCCACCCATATTTACGGGCACGTATTCTCTGCAAAATTGCACTGCACTAATCGGCGGCCCCTTCTCTCTATCAGTGCAGGATAGAGAGAAGGGGCAGCCCTATCCGAGGTAAAAGTAAAAGAAATTCATACTTACCCGGCCGTTGTCTTGGTGACGCGTCCCTCTCTTGACATCCAGCCCGACATCCCTGGATGACGCTGCAGTCCATGTGACCGCTGCAGCATGTGATTGGCCTGTGATTGGCTGCAGCGGTCACATGGGCTGAAACGTCATCCAGGGATGTCGGGCCGGATGTCGAAAGGGACGCGCCAACAAGGCAACGGCCGGGAGGCCGGACTGGAGGAAGAAGCAGGAAGTTCTCGGTAAGTATGAACGTCTTTTCTTTTTTTTTACAGGTTGCTCTATATTGTGATCGGAATTCACTGTCCAGGGTGCTGAAAGAGTTACTGCCGATCAGTTAACTCTTTCAGCACCCTGGACAGTGACTATTTACTGACGTCGCCTAGCAACGCTGCCGTAATGACGGGTGCACACACGTAGCCACCCGTCATTACGGGAGCTCCATAGACTTCTATGGGCTGCCCGTGCTGTTATTACGGCCTGAAATAGGACATGTTCTATCTTTTTCAACGGCACGGGCACCTTCCCGTAAGAAAACGGGAAGGTACCCGTGGCCAATAGAAGTCTATGAGCCCGTTATTAACGGGAGTTTTTACGGTCGTGTGCATGAGGCCTAACTGCAGTCGCACCCATAGCGGCTGCTAGCGGTGACACTGGGCATGAGGGCGGCGGCGCCGCTAGCAGCTGCTGTGGCTGCTATAGTGGTAGCGACGGCACTATAGCAGAGCAGGGAGATATCTCCCTGCTCTGCTGTCTACTAGCGCCACTGTAGCTCCCTTCATCTACAGCGGTGCTAGTAGACAGCAGAGCAGGGAGATACCTCCCTTCCTCTGCTATAGTACCCCCCTGTAGATATCAACCCGCCCCCTTCCAGGATAGCGCCACCGTAGCTCCCTGAAGGAGCGGAATCCCCGTGTGGCCGGGGATTCCGGTCCTGGAGCGCTGCTTGATTTCTCTGTCCATATATGGACAGTGACATCAGGGAAAACTCCTGAAGCGGAATCCCCGGTCACAGCATTGCAGACTCTATGATCGGGGATTCCACTCCAGGAGAAGCCAATGACGTCATGGACACAGACGTCAGGAGCTTCTCCTGGAGTGGAATCGACGGTCATAGCATCTGCAACGCTGTGACCGGGGATTCCGCTTCAGGAGTTTTCCCTGATGTCACTGTCCATATATGGACAGAGGCATCAAGCAGCGCTCCAAGACCGGAATCCCTGGCCACACGGGGATTCCGCTCCTTTAGGGAGCTACAGTGGCGCTATCTATACTGGAAGGGGGGGTTGCTATCTACAGGGGGGCACTATAGCAGAGCAGGGAGGTATCTCCCTGCTCTGCTGTCTACTAGCGCCACAATAGCTCCCTGAAGGAGCGCTGCTTGATGTTTCTGTCCATATATGGACATCAGGGGAAACTCCTGAAGCGGAATCCCCGGTCACAGCATTGCAGACTCTATGACCGGGGATTCCACTCCAGGAGAAGCCAATGACGTCATGGACATAGACGACAGGAGCTTCTCCTGGAGTGGAATCGACGGTCATAGTGTCTGCAACGCTGTGGACGAGGATTCCGCCTCAGGAGTTTTCCCTGATGTCACTGTCCATATATGGACAGAGGCATCAAACAGCTCTCCAGGAGCGGAATCCCCGGCCACACGGGGATTCCGCTCCTTCAGGGAGCTACGGTGACGCTATCTTTACTGGAAGGAGGGGAGGTTGCTATCTACAGGGGGGCTGTGGGCTGTGTGGCACTACCTACAAAGGATAACTCTGCAGGAGCACACAAAATACAAAGCTTTCCCGGGTATAAAAAAAAAGTGTGGAAATAAACTTAGATATAACTTTTATTTAATCTAGCTAAAAGGATTAATCCTTTACTCAGACTAAATAAAAGTTATAACTTAGTTTATTTCCACACATTTATTTGATAGCTGGGAAAGCTGGGTATTTTGTGTGCTCCTGCACAGTTGTCCTTTTTTGAATGTCTATTGCCTGCCAGCTATCAGGGTCATTTCGTAGTCCTTGCACTATCTACCAGGGGGCTGTGGGCTGTGTGGCTCTACCAACCAGGGGGCTGTGGGCTGTGTGGCACTACCAACCAGTGGGCTGTGTGTGGCACTACCAACCAGGGAGCTCTGGGCTGTGTGGCACTACCAACTAGGGGGCTGTGGGGCACTAGCAACCAGGGGGCTTTGGGCGCTACCAACCAGGGGGCTGTGTGGCACTCCCTAACAGGGGGCTGTGGGCTGTGTGGCACTCCCTACCAGGGGTCTGTACGACACTTCCTACCAGGGGTCTGTGCGACACTTCCTACCAGGGGGCTGTGCGGCACTCCCTACAGGTGGCTGTGCGAAACTCCCTACAGGGGGCTGTTTGCACTCCCTACAGGGGGCTGTGCGGCACTCCCTACAGGGGGCTGTGCGGCACTCCCTACAGGGGGCTGTGTGGCCCTCACTACAGGGGGCTGTGTGGCACACTCTACAGGGGGCTGTGTGACGCTATCTACAAGGGGGCTATGTGGCGCTATCTACAAGGGGGCTGTGTGGCGCTATCTACAAGGGGGCTGTGTGGCGCTATCTACAAGGAGGCTGTGTGGCGCTATCTACAAGGGGGCTGTGTGGCGCTATCTACAAGGGGGCTGTGTGGCGCTATCTACAAGGGGGCTGTGTGGCGCTACCTACAAGGGGGCTGTGTGGCGCTACCTACAAGGGGGCTGTGTGGCGCTACCCACAAGGGGGCTGTCTGGCGCTACCCACAAGGGGGTTGTGCGGTGCTACCCACAAGGGGCTGTGCGGCGCTACCTACAAGGGGGCTGTCTGGTGCTACCTACAAGGGGCTGTGCGGCGCTACCTACAAGGGGGCTGTCTGGCGCTATCTACAAGGGGGCTGTGTGGCACTATCTACAGGGGGAATCTGTGAGTGGGGGTCTGATGGTCATTTTACTGAGTGGTGGGCTGATGGTCATTTTGCTGTGAGTGGGGGGCTGATGGTCATTTTACTGTGAGTGGGGGACTGATGGTCATTTTACTGTGAGTGGGGGGTTGATTGTCATTTTTCTATGAGTGGGGAGCTGATGGTCTTCAAGTGGTTTCCACCTCTGACCTCCAATTGAAATTAATAGGAGGCAGAAGATAAGTGCGGCGCTCGTTTGGAGCTTTTTTTTCCTGCGTCTTTTGCATTCGCTTCAACAGCTTAAGAAAAAACACAAAAAAAGGTCAAACAACGCTGTCAGTTGCTGAAGGAATTTTGAGGCAGATTTTTTTTGCCTTACAAAAAACGTTTGTAAACAGACCCTATGAGTGGAGTGCTTGTTCTTAGCCGCTTTCTGTCTTTCTCAAAAAAAAATTGGTAGGGGGGCCCTGAGGAAATGTTGTTTTTCCATTGCTGCCTCGAGTCCGAAAAGGTTGGGAAACTCTGTACTAGGGTCCCATCACGGAGCAGCTCAGTTCGTCATGGGAACTGGTGAACTAGGTGAGTACAATTTTTGTTTTTGTTTCGGGGCACTGTCTACAAGGGGGAGGTGCGGGGACTATATGGCACGATCTACAAGGGGGAGGTGGGGGACTGTATGGCACTGTCTACAAGGGGGAGGTGTGGGGGGCTGTATGGCATGATCTAAAAAAGGAGATGGGGGATTATGGCACTGTCTACAGGGAGGCTATATGGCAAAATCTACAGGGGGGCATTATACTGTGTGGGGGCCACTAAGCGGACATTATACTGTGTAGGGGTACTACAGGGGGCATAATACTGTGGGCACAATTAGAGGTCAAAATACTGTGTCCTTGAAGGGGTTGTAATATATTATTTTATTAAATATTATTATACTGTATGGGGGCACTAAAGGGGCATTATAATTTTTTATGGGGCATTTTTTTTAATGATGGGGTGAGGCGCCGAAAGATCATTTCGCACAGGGTGCCATCTATCCTAGGGCCGGCCCTGCCAGCACCAAATATGTACAGTTCAGCAATTAACAGAGCTTTTTTGCTTCTTTAACACCTCATCAACCAGTGTGAATGTGTATGTCTCTAGTGATCCCTGGGATGTTTGCTGGCAGGGAAAGCTCTGGATGCAGTGATGGAGAACACTCTGCACTGGACAATTCCTCATCTCAGTGACTGCTTTATAGGCTTTTCTGGCTCCATTACTGTCAGGGACTGTACATCGCTGAGTTATGAGGCCCACCTTGTCCACATTTGTTTTTCACAGTGCTGGAGGAATACTTCAAGACAATTAAATTAGCAATGATTACGTTCACTTTTTGCCTTTATTTAAACATTTTCTTGTGTATTTAAAGCTGGGAAATCTGCCAGCTTTGAAGCCTTGAAGACTAAAGTCTTATGAGCCGTCAGAGGATGATAATAGCCAGGAGCTCAGCAGAGTCTGTCTCTATTTCATATCTTTATATAGGCCCTGCAATAATACAGCCTTGTTATGTGCAATCCTGTATACACAGTGGTCACTGCTGTTTCATCCTTTGTTAGAGAATACCTTTTGTTGTCTGACAATAAATGTGAACCTTTATCATTTCCACAGAATGTTGTATCTCATAGATTGGAGGCACTTACATTTAGCACAAACACTAGTTATTTATTTATAATTGACAGTACAAGGGACATTGTTTAGCTTTTATCCCATATACAAATATTTAAAGGTAGAAAGTGTGGGATGGACCTCCCATACGTGTTATGTAGATTCAGGGCAAACAGGACATGAGCTGTTTACCCAATATAACAATCTAATATTAGATATGGTGACTGTTTTTTTTATTTTTCTATAGGATCACGCCGCATTCTATTGTGCTGCGCTCCTTTTCTTCTCCGAAGGACAATAATATGATATGTACAAAGAATTTACCGGAGTAGGAGCTTTTAGATATATTGTCCTGCTCTTTGTCCTTTTTTCCTTTACCCAGGGGGGGCAAACTGGGCAATTGTCCAGGGCCCCCATCTTCTTAGGGCTCCCTGCCTACTATAGCAGCCATAGCGGTTAATATGGGGCACGAGGGGGCCACCCGGCACATGACATTTATGGGCCGGGCGGCATGTGCCCCCTTGTGCCCGGTGGCATCGCTAGCACGGGGAGAGGGCAGTGTTGGCGACAGCCACATTCAATTGTATCTGCGTCCTCAGGATGCAGATACAATTGAATACCACAGGCTGCAGGCCACTTGAGGCAAAGAATTCCTGCACAGGCCGGTGTGATTTTTTTTTAGGGGGGGGCTGTGTGGCACTATATACGAGGGGAGGGGGAGCTGAGTGGCACTTTATAGAAGGAGGAGTGGCTGTGTGGCACTATAAACAAGGGTGGAGGGCTGTGTGTTACTATATGCAAGGGGACAGGGGGAGCTGTGTGGCACTATATGCAAAGGGGCTGTGTGGCAGCATATACAAGGGGGAGGGAGCTGTGTGGCACTATATACAAGGGGGCAGTGCGGCACTATATACAAGGGAGGAGGGCTGTGTGGCCAATGTACAAAGGAGGGGAGCTGTGTGGCACTATATTCAAGGGGGGCTGTGTGGCTGTTACGTCCATGGCCGGGGATCGCCGTTCTAACTCACCCCCTGACGATCCCGGCCATGGACACCTCTCTGCTCGGCGTCCTCCTGCCTCTGGCAGGCGCCGGTACTGTCTTCCGGGTCTTCGCGCCGTTCCCCGCAGGGCGCGCGCGCCCGCGCGTGCACGGCCTTAAAGGGCCAGTATGCGTCCAGCTGCCAGTAATCAGTTATTAGCCCAAATGGCTGCTGGACTATAAAAATGCGCTCTGCCCACTGGTTCCTTGCCTGAGCATTGTTGTATACCCTAGTCTGTCTTGCTAAAGGTCTCCCAGTGTTTTCCAGTTCCCAGTGTTGCCCGTTCCTGCTGCCTGTACCGTGTATCCCGTACTATCGTTACCTGCTGTGAAAGCCAAGTCGTGTCTTCCGCCGCATCCACGGCGTCACCTGCTGTGAAAGCCAAGTCGTGTCTTCCGCCGCATCCGCGGCGTCACCTGCTGTGAAAGCCAAGTCGTGCCTTCCCGCTGCATCCGCGGCGTCACCTGCTGTGAAAGCCAAGTCGTGCCTTCCCACTGAATCCGCGGCGTCACCTGCTGTGAAAGCCAAGTCGTGATCCTGCCACTGTCTACTATTGCGTCAGGTACCCGTTTTGAACTATAGACGTTGTTTTGTACCTAGTTGGCCAGCTGCTACCCCGCTACGCGGTACGGCCCAGTGGGTCCACACCCCGCGCCGTGACAGTACGCTCAGGCCATGGACCCCGCTGGCCAAGTCAAGAGTCTGTCATCCTCCCAAGCCATGCAGGCAGACCTGCAGGATCTGCAAGCGCGACAGGATCAATTCATTATGGCAGTAGACTCCATGGCGCAGCATCTGGCTGCACTAGTTTCTTCCGTCATCGCTCCTAGTGAAACTCCTCCGATCAACCCTCCAGCTACACTTCCTGGCAGCTCCAGTTCGGACTCTCGGTTCTCGCTGCCATTGCCACCACGGTTTCATGGAGATGCAAGTTGGTGCAGGGGGTTCCTGAACCAATGCCAAATCCATTTCACTCTGCACGCCCAAGCATTTCCTTCGGACGGAGCCAGGATCGCTTTTATTGTATCCCTACTCGCCAGCAAGGCCCTGGCATGGGCGAACCCAATCTGGGAACGACAGGGACCCGTGACCAGTGACTTCCTGGGGTTTGTGCGGTTGTTCCGTTCCGTATTTGAGGAGCCTGGACGAGCCTCATCGGCTGCTACTGCTATTTTTAACCTGCGTCAGGAGGACGTCTCCGTGGGCGAATACACCATCCAGTTCCGGACTCTGGCAGGAGAATTGTCTTGGAATAATGAGGCCTTGGTAGCATCCTTCTGGCATGGCCTATCGCCTGAGATCAAAGACGAACTGGCTGCTCGAGATCTCCCAGCTGCCCTGGATGATCTGATTCAGCTGGCTAGCCGCGTGGACATAAGGCTCAGAGAGAGATCCCAAGAGATTCTTCAGGAGAGACGGCTTCCTAGACTGGCGCTCAACTTCCAGCAACCCCTCTTGCCCTGTTCTTCTGCTGCGTCCAAGGTCCCGATGCAGGTGGATCGGCTTAAACTGTCTGATCAGGAGAAACAGCGCAGGCGCTCCTCTGGACTCTGTCTGTATTGCGGCCTCGCTGGCCATGTTGTGCGTCTGTGTCCCCAGAGGCCTAAGAAACCCAAATGTCTGGGATTGGTTGGAGAGACAACCCTGGGTGCTACTGCACTTGATAGAGAATTCTCGTCCAAGCTGTTCATTCCTGTAACCATTGTCGCTGGCGGGAGACCTCATCCAGTCTCTGCCTACCTGGACTCTGGCTCCGCAGCCAATTTCATCTGTCAAGACCTTGTGGATCTCCTTCAGTTGCCCACTGTTTTGCTGGAGAGACCATTGATCGTTGTCTCGGTAGATGGACTGCCTTTGCCTGACCCAGTATTGTCTGTGACCAAGCCGTTGAGACTCCAGGTGGGAGCTCTTCATTCCGAGCTGATCTCTCTGTATGTCCTGTCCAAGGCCGTCAACCCCGTGCTGCTGGGCTTGCCTTGGCTCCGTCTTCACGCCCCAGTCCTGAATTGGAACTCTGGAGAGGTTCTTCAGTGGGGTCCCAAGTGTCTAGACCGCTGTCTGGGTCATGTCCTTCCATCCCAGCCTTCTTCGCCTCAGTCATTGTCTGGGCTACCTCCTTGTTACTCTCAGTTCGCTGATGTCTTCGACAAAAAGGAGGCAGAGATATTGCCACCACATCGAGAATACGACTGTCCTATCGACTTGATTCCTGACTCTTCTCCTCCTCGCGGTAGAGTATACCCTCTTTCCTTGCCAGAGACCCAGTCTATGTCGGCCTACATTAAAGAGAATCTAGAGAGGGGCTTCATACGAAAGTCTTCATCCCCGGCCGGAGCCGGGTTTTTCTTTGTCAAAAAGAAGGATGGATCCCTTCGACCCTGTATTGACTACCGGGGTCTCAATCAGATCACGGTGAAGAACAGGTACCCCTTTGATTTCTGAGCTCTTTGATCGTATACGGGGGGCGAAAAATGTTTCCATGCTTGACCTGCGGGGGGCCTACAATCTAATCCGGATCCGTCAGGGAGACGAGTGGAAGACTGCCTTTAACACACGTGATGGACACTATGAATATTTGGTCATGCCCTTCGGCCTGTGTAACGCTCCCGCAGTATTTCAAGAATTTGTGAATGACATATTTCGTGACCTTCTCTATGTCTGTGTTGTGGTGTACCTCGATGATATCTTGATTTTTTCCCCAGATCTTGTGACTCATCAGGGCCATGTCCGCCAGGTGTTGCTTAGATTAAGAGAAAATTATCTCTACGCCAAGTTGGAGAAGTGTGTGTTCCAAGAAAAGTCTCTTCCCTTCCTGGGCTACATTATCTCTGATCAGGGTCTCAAGATGGATCCTGAGAAGGTCAAGGCTGTCCTGGAGTGGCCACGTCCCCAAGGCTTAAGGGCCATACAACGCTTCCTGGGATTCGCCAACTTCTACAGACTATTCATCCCCAACTTCTCTTCTCTGACAGCTCCCATCTCCACCCTTACTAAAGAGGGTATGAATGCCAAAGTATGGACTCCAGAGGCGGAGATCGCATTTGAAACCTTAAAGAAAGCCTTCACGTCTGCCTCCATTCTGCACCATCCTGATGTGTCTCTGCAGTTTTCATTAGAGGTGGACGCCTCCTCTATTGGTGCCGGGGCTCTATTGTACCAGAGGGGTTCGAAAGGCAAGACGGTGGTATGTGGTTACTACTACAAGCTGTTTTCTTCTGCAGAGCGCAACTACTCGATTGGGGACCGGGAGTTACTGGCCATCAAGATGGCTCTGCAGGAATGGAGACACCTACTGGAAGGCGCAGCTCATCCTATCCTGGTCTTCACGGACCACAAGAACTTGACCTATCTACAGACGGCTCAACGACTGAATCCTCGTCAAGCCAGATGGTCATTGTTTTTTGCACGGTTCCAGTTCGAACTCCACTACCGACCTGCCGACAAGAATGTGAGGGCCGATGCCTTGTCTAGGTCTTTTGAAACAGAGGACACTGTGGAGCCCCCACAGAATATTATCGATCCCTCCTGCATCTACCCTGTCAACCCTCTGCAGGTTAGAGGCATTCCCCCAGGAAAAACTTTCGTACGGCTGGCAGACAGAGGAAGAATCCTTCGCTGGGGTCACTGTTCCAAGCTGGCAGGAAATGCGGGTGCCCGTAAGACCCGAGACCTGATTGCCCGTCAGTTCTGGTGGCCCACGCTGCCCAAAGACGTCATAGACTTTGTCTCCTCCTGTACGGTGTGTGCAGCCAACAAGGGTTCCCACTTCAGACCAGCCGGTCTGCTCCAACCACTGCCGGTGCCCGAGGCCCCCTGGCGGCATATTGCTATGGATTTTGTTACATATCTGCCTCCCTCTGCAGGATGCAGTGTGATCTGGGTGGTGGTGGATCGTTTTTCAAAGATGGCTCATTTTGTTCCCCTGACTGGCCTGCCTTCTGCCGCTCGACTGGCTGACCTCTTCATGCAACACATCTTCCGTCTGCATGGATTACCTCTGCATATTGTCTCGGATCGAGGGGTCCAGTTCAACTCTTAGTTCTGGAGAGCACTCTGTGGCCTACTCGGGGTAAAGTTGGACTTCTCAGCTTATCACCCTCAGTCCAATGGGCAAGTTGAGAGGATTAATCAAATTATGGAGAACTACCTACGGCACTTTGTTTCCAGAAGACATGATGACTGGGTGCAGCTGCTTCCGTGGGCGGAGTTCTCTTATAATAAACATACCAGTGAGTCCACCACTTCCAGTCCGTTCTTTTTAGTCTATGGCCAACATCCTCGAATACTCCTGCCCGGCTCTACTATGTCTCAGGTGCCTGCAGCCGATTCTAACTTCAGGAACTTTCTGCAAATATGGCAGCAGACACGGTCTTCTATTCTGCTGGCGGTGGACCGCATGAAGAGAAAGGCAGACACTAGAAGACGAGAACCTCCCCATTTTCTTCCAGGTACAAAGGTCTGGCTGTCTTCCAGGAATATCCGGCTGAGGGTGCCATCTTGCAAGTTTGCCCCCAGGTTCCTTGGACCCTTCAAGATTCTGCTGCAGATCAATCCTGTGTCATACAAGCTTCGACTGCCTCCTACCCTCAAGATCCCTAATTCCTTCCACGTCTCCTTGCTAAAACCCGTGGTTCTAAACCGCTACTCCAGGACTCCTAGTTCCGCAGTGGCTCCTGGCAGTTCATCCGGAACTTTTGAAGTGAGGAACATCCTGGCCACCAAGAAAGTAGGAGGCAGGACATTTTACTTGGTGGATTGGAGGGGATTTGGTCCAGAGGAGAGGTCTTGGGAGCCAGAGAAGAATATCGATGCCCCGGTCCTAATGAAGAAATTTCTTTCCCGCTCTGATCCCAAGAGGAGGGGGCGTAAGAGGGGGGATACTGTTACGTCCATGGCCGGGGATCGCCGTTCTAACTCACCCCCTGACGATCCCGGCCATGGACACCTCTCTGCTCGGCGTCCTCCTCCCTCTGGCAGGCGCCGGCACTGTCTTCAGGGTCCTCGCGCCGTTCCCCGAAGGGTGCGCGCGCCCGCGCGTGCACGGCCTTAAAGGGCCAGTACGCGTCCAGCTGCCAGTAATCAGTTATTAGCCCAAATGGCTGCTGGACTATAAAAATGCGCTCTGCCCACTGGTTCCTTGCCTGAGCGTTGTTGTATACCCTAGTCTGTCTTGCTAAAGGTCTCCCAGTGTTTTCCAGTTCCCAGTGTTGCCCGTTCCTGCTGCCTGTACCCTGTATCCCGTACTATCGTTACCTGCTGTGAAAGCCAAGTCGTGTCTTCCGCCGCATCCGCGGTGTCACCTGCTGTGAAAGCCAAGTCGTGTCTTCCGCCGCATCCGCGGCATCACCTGCTGTGAAAGCCAAGTCGTGCCTTCCCGCTGCATCCGCGGCGTCACCTGCTGTGAAAGCCAAGTCGTGCCTTCCCGCTGAATCCGCGGCGTCACCTGCTGTGAAAGCCAAGTCGTGATCCTGCCACTGTCTACTATTGCGTCAGGTACCCGTTTTGAACTATAGACATTGTTTTGTACCTAGTTGGCCAGCTGCTACCCCGCTACGCGGTACGGCCCAGTGGGTCCACACCCCGCGCCGTGACAGCGGCACTATATACAAGGGCGGATGTGTGACACTATATACAAGGGGGGCTATATGGCACTATATATAAGGGGGGCTGTGTGGCACTATATACAATGGAGGAGGGCTGTGTGGCACAATATGCAAGGGAGGGGATGTGTGGCACTATAGAGAAAGGGAGGGGAGCTGTGTGTCACTATATACAGGGGGAGGGGGGAACTGTGTGGCACTAAATACAAGAGGATGGGGACTTTGTGGCACTATATACATGGGAGGGGGCAGTGTGGCACTATATACAAGGGGAGGGGAGCTGTGTTACGCTATATACAAGAGGCGGGCTGTGTGGCACTATATACAAGGGGGGCTGTGTGGCACCATATACAAGAGGGGGGCTGCATGGCACTATATACAAGGGAGGGGCACTGTGTGGCACTATATACAGTAGGGGGCTGTGTGACACTATATACAAGTGAGGGAGGCTGTATGGCACTATATACAAGGGATGGGGCTATGTGGCAATATATACAAGGGGAGGGGGCTGTGTGGCACTATATACAAGGGGAGGAGGGCTGTGTGGCACTATATTCAAGGGGGGGTGGCACTATAAACAAGGGGAGGTGGGCTGTGTTGCACTATATATTAGTGGGTGCTGTGTGGCACTATATAAAAGGGGCTGTGTGGCACTATCTACTAGAGGGGCTGTACGGTACCATATAAAAGAGGGGGATAGCTGTGTGGCACTATTTGCAGGGGGATGTGTGTGGCACTATCGACAGGGGGCTGTGAGTGGTGCTATCTACAAGGGGCTGTATGCAGAGCTATCTACAGGGGCACAAAGGGGGAATTATTACTGTGGGGGCATGGTTACTAATGGAGCACTTTTATTGTGTCAAGCACTGAGGGATCATTATTACCATCTGGGGCACTGTGGATTATGAATTTGTTTGGAGGATGGGGTATAGGAGTGGAGGGTGCTGGTAAAGCAAGAAACAACATGTCTGTGTCAAATTCTGCAGAGATGAGTCGTGGCTAGAATAAGTTGTCACAGTGTCTGGGCCGGATGGAGAAAAAAAAAGGGAAAGTGAACGACTCTAATCAGAGAAAACATCACCTGTGAGTCACTGAATATGAATGTACTGTCATCCCTTATATGATCTGCAGAGCTCCTGTGTATAACTGGCATATACCTCTATATGATCAGTATATGGTGGTAATATTGGTCTTTGTATAGGGGTTTATATTCAGTAACAGTATGGGGGAATTATTTAGTCACTATGTTGTGTAATTGGTCTTTGTATAGTGGTTTTTATTCAGTAACAGTATGAGGGTATTATTCAGTCACTACTGTATGTAGTTATGGTGTGGAGGTATTATTCAGTAACAGTACAGAGGAATTATTCAGTCACTATGTGGTTATGGTGTGGCGGTATTATTCAGTAACAGTATAGGGGTATTATTCAGTGACAGTATGGGGGTATTATTCAATAACAGTATGGGGGTATTATTCAGTCACCTTGCGGTCATGGTGTGGTGGCATTATTCAGTAACAGTTTGGGGGTATTATTCAGTCGCTATGTGCTTATGGTGTGGCTGTATTTTTCAGTAATAGTATGGAGGTATTATTCAGTCACTATGTGGTTATGTTGTGGCAGTATTATTCAGTAATAGTATTGTGGCATTATTCAGTCACTATGTGGTGGTAATATGTGGTTGTGGTGTGGATGTATTATTCAGTAACAGTATGGGGGTATTATTCAGTCACTATGTGGTTATGCTGTGGCGGTATTATTTAGTAACAGTATATGGTTTTATTCAGTCACTTTGTGGTTATGGTGTTGCAGTATTATTCAGTAACAGTATGGGGGTATTATTCAGTCACTATGTGGTTATGCTGTGGCAGTTTTATTCAGCAACATCATGGGGCTATTTTTCAGTAACAGTATGGGGGTATTTTTAAGCCACTATGTGGTTATGGTGTGGCGGTATTATTTGGACCTTATATTGTATTATTATTGGCAATACTGGTCTTATAATAGTGAGTTATGTTCAGTAACAGTATTCAGGAAATATCTTTAATCTGGTATAGTGGTATGATTTAATAACTGTATATGTAAATATAAATAAATATATATATAGTAAATCCTTTCAAAATACGAGACAGCACACCTTGATAGTGAAAAAAGTGGGTTCATACACCACATGCAACGTTTCAGCCCTACTCCATGGGGCCTTTCTCAAGCATAATATATATTTATACAGTGCCCACCAAAAGTTCCGGAACTCCCTCATAACTTTTGAACGCTCGAGGTAGAGGGTTGAAATTTGGTGGGATTTAATGGGGTCATAAAATCTATCAGTTAACGCCAAAAAAAAACACCCCTACCCCCTTGGGGGCGGTGGGGTGGAAGGGGGCAACAAAATCTTAAATGGTACGGGGGGTCGAGTGGGGGCTCATTTGAAAGCTCTTTCAATACAAAAACAATGCTGCAAACGATTTTGAGATAGGATTTTTTTTCGCTGAGATATTTAACGTTAAAGTTATCATCTTAATTATCGGCTACCGCCGATGAAATCATGTTACAATCGTAGACAAGGTCCATTTTGTATCGCCGAGGCCGATTGTAATAATACGTAATTTAAAGTCACCTTGATGTGACATTCCCAAGCTTACGCACACATGCACACGCGCCCACACGCATTTAGGATTTTATCCGCGCGGTGCATTTTGGGAAATGCTAACACCGGCGGTAGCCGATAATGAAGATGATAACTTTAACGTTAAATATCTCAGCGAAAAAAAATCCTATCTCAAAATCCTTTGCAGCATCGTTTTTGTATTGAAAAGATCCCACCAAATTCTAACCCTCTACCTCGAGCCGTTCAAAAGATATGAGGGTGTTCCGGAACTTTTGGTGGGCACTGTATGTATATATATATATATATATACATATATATAATTTTTTGTGTGAGAGGGGAACCTATGATTTGGGGCTTGCAACACTCCTGGATGCGCTAGAAATCAGCGATGCAGTTCTCTGAACACCGCCTTCTGAATTGACTGCATTATTGATACAGTAATTCAGCATTTGAGGCCCACTTTTGCCCAGGGCCACAATTTGTCTAAAACTGGCCCTGCTTCTACCTTAACCCAATCCTGTATAGGATCCCATGATTTAAAGATTGTACATCTTCATGTATTTGCCCTTCACCCATTATTATTATGATTATTATTCTTATCTTTTATTTATATAGTGCAAGCATTTTACACAGCACTGTACAGTTCAAAATAGAAGATGTCATTAGCAAATGTAAAGGGGTTTTCCAAAACTATAATATTGATGACTCATCCTCCAAATAGGCTATCAAGAACAGATGGGTGCGAATCAAACTCCTGGCACCCCTGCCAAGCTGCTAACTGAAGGGCCATGATGCTCAAGCGCTGCCTTCCTTTAATTGGTATTGAAGCTCAGTTTTATTCATGTGAATAGAACTGAGCTTCAGTGAGCAGCAGTAAAGGCACAGCCACTACCAAATTTTACAGTGCTTTGTGTGATAAGCAATGAAGGGGATGCGGAATTTGCTGTACTGTTGCAGCCCCTTCAGTCAGTTGATCAGCGGGAGGACCTTAGGAAAGGCCATCAATATTATAGTCCTGGAAAAAAACCTTTAAGATAAACATGAATAGATACAGGGGGATCAATGCATACAATCGGAAGGGTCGAGGTAGTGTCCAAAAGTGATGAGTTGATTTCTACTATCTATTTGTTGTAAGTATAGGTATTTTCCCTTAGCCCAGCATTGACATGACCTGAAGGATGTACCCCCCAAAAAAATGCTTTTACAATGCATGACACTATTATTTTGTTCTTTATTAGTAGGAGTCATCTAATTGGTTTTCTGCTCACTCTCTTCTGGCATTGGTTTGGTGAATTTCCAAATATCATGAAGTTCTGTGTTGGGAACCATAGCAAGAACACAATAATTTTAGGATTATTGGATGGCAAATGAAACAAAATAATTCCCTGTAGTTGGACAGAGAGTAAAAACTATGTTCAATTTTAAATAGTTGGATTTTGAGGCAGATAGTCAGAGACAAGCCTGATAGGGGAGTAAACCACCCTGAGAGGAGCGCTCTACTTATGAATACACCAGACTCATAAGGGCAAAGCCACATGTGGCGGAATTGCTCTTGAATTCCGCTGTGGACACTCCGCAGCGTTAATCCGCAGCGGAGCCGTTTCTCCATTGACTTTCACTTCTATTTTGTAGGGTTCATTTAGACGAAGCGGAAAATTCTGCTGCGGAGCATAGGCTGCGGTGCGGAATTTGGTGTCCGCAGCATGCACTGGATGTTGCGGAGTTGTGGCGGACTGGTTGCAGACTCATGGCGGAATTTCTCCATTGACTTCAATGGAGATTCTAATTTCCGCAATGAAGTCCGCAGCTGTCATGCACATGTTATGTGTGCTGCGGATGCGTCTTGCTTTTTTTGACATGACATTTCTTCATTCTGGCTGGACCTATGTATTTCTAGGTCTACAGCCAGACTGAGGAAGTCAATGGGGCTCCCGTAATTACGGGAGCGTTGCTAGGAGACGTCAGTAAATAGTCACTGTCCAGGGTGCTGAAAGAGTTAAGCGATCGGCAGTAACTGTTTCTACACCCTGGACAGTGACTACCGATCCCAATATACAGCAACCTGTAAAAAAAATAGAAGTTCATACTTACCGAGAACTCCCTGCTTCTGTCTCCAGTCCGGCTTCCCAGGATGACGTTTCAGTCTAAGTGACGGCTGCAGCCAATCACAGGCTGCAGCGGTCACATGGACTGCCGCGTCATCCAGGGAGGTCGGGCTGGATGCCGAAAGAGGGACGCGTCACCAAGACAACGGCCGGTAAGTATGAAATTCGTTTACTTTCACTAGGGAAAGTGCTGTCCCTTCTCTCTATCCTGCACTGATAGAGAGAAGGGAAGCACTTTTACCACAGTCTGCAGCAGCTAGTCCGCATCAATTTACTGCACATTTTGGGCAGATCCGCCGCAGAATCTGCAATGCAGATTCTGTGCGGCATTGATGCGGACAGTTGCGGAGGAAATCGCCACGTGTGGCCATGCCCTAACTATGAGTTCGGTGTATTCTTTGATTGCTTTCATTAGAGAAAATTGCACAATATTTTTTTTGCCGTTTTGTCTAACAGGTGAACGGAATTGTCCCTGTAATATGATGTCCTTACCTAGGGCAGCATAATGAGGTGAGAGATCAGCTAAAACTTCATATTCTCATCGATCATTTACTTTTTTTTATATGATTGCTTAAAGGAGTTGTCCGGTTTCAGGAAATTAATGTGTTTTTTTTTATAATTATAAGTGTCAGTATGTGTATCAGAGCAGTGCCTTCTAACGATCGCAGCACCTGTGTGTCCATCACATGGACATAATTTTATCCACTGGAAGTAAACAATGAGGGTAAGGCGACACGGTGCGTCGTTGACGCAGTTTTGTTGCATTTGAAAACCGCATGCGGTCAACTGCATGCATTTTTTGTCTCTGTAAGGCCTTATTCACACGGACATGTCCGTTTTGCGCACGCAAAAAATGCTGCGTTTTGCGCGCGTTGCAGGTCCGTGTGGCATCAGTATATGCTGCGTGTCTGCGTTTTTTTACGCGTGTATGGCATGTGTTTTTAACGTCCGTGAAAAAAACGGCAAGTGGCGTTATGGAGAGGCAACCCTTCAAAAAGGCTCCCTTGACCAACACATACTTGCTCTGTGCACATGTTATCAGCCTTTTGCAGCTTGGTAAGATATTGTGGAGTTGACAGAGTTTACTGCCTTCTTGTATTATAAGCCAAATTATGGCGTAAAGGCCGCTGGCCCGTGTGCTGTTAGCGTGGCTGATTTCACGGAGATTTGGCGATCGCCGTCCCATGTTAGAGGAGGAAACGCGGAGAGGATGGAGGCTTTGGGTTCATCCTCTTGTGTCCCAACGCAACTCCAAAGGCAACTTTCATACCCTCTATGATGACCTCCGGCATCACACTAAGAAATTTAGATCCTTTTGCCGCATGTCTGTGGGCGCCTTTGATCTGCTGCTTGAGGAGATTTGTACAGGAATCACCTACCAGGACACAGACATGCGTCCATGCATTTCCCCAGAGGAGCCACTCATTGTGACCTTGAGGTATTTCTTTTTTTTTTTTGTGCTTACAGGATGATTTGCGTGTGTCATGCCCTACATAACATGTGTCCTTTGTTTTTGCCGTCATGCAGATTTCTGGCCACAGGAAATAGTTACCATTCGTTACATTTTGAATTTCTTCTGGGAGTGACCACCATTTCACACATTGTGACATCCACCTGTGTCGTACTGTGGCAGAGATTAAAGGGCATGGTGATGCCTCAGCCCACGCCACAACAGTGGATAAGTATTTCACAAGCATTTTTGAATGCAACCCAATTTCCTCATTGTATTGCTGCACTAGACGGGAAGCATATTCGTGTGAAGAAACCCCCACACTCTGGCTCCAGATACTATAACTACAAGCAGTATTTTTCCATCGTCTTGTTGGCCTTGGCGGACAGTAATTATTGTTTTACAATAGTAGACATTGGGTCGTATGGAAGCTGTGCTGATGCACGTATATTTAGGGCATCCAGAATGGGATAACGGCTTATGACTAATCAACTTGCTGTGCCTGAACCTAACATCCTCCCTGGCTCAAGTGGACCACCGGTCCCATATGTAATTGTGGCAGATGAGGGTTTTGGCCTGACAAGCCAAGTAATGCGTCCATTTGCTAGAAGGGGCTTGGATGAGTGAAGGCGCATGTTCAATTACCGGCTAAGCAGAGCGCGAAGATGTGTGGAATGTGCGTTTGGCATAATGTCCAACAAGTGGAGGGTATTTCTCAAAACCATACAAATTACGCCGCAGAATGTGACTCATGTCATACAAGCCTGTGTATTTTTGCATAACTTTACACGCATACATGATGCAAGTTTTGATGCTGAATATATCCAAACGAATGCAAGCACCCCAAACATTGTGCGGCCAACTCCACAATGGAGGGCAGAAACATCTGGACACAGAGTGCGCCAAATATTTGCCGATTTTTTTTTTAGAGCCCTGCTGTAGCAGTTCCATGGCAGCACGATTCTATTTAAAGGGTGGCACAGTTATTTGTGTTTGAAAAATGGGTAATTTGTGCTAAGAAATTTGTTTGTTTTTTGGGGGTTGTAGTGTTAGGGACTCGCAATACATGAGGACCCTTGACGTGATTTGCGAGCTTATATCTTTTGGGGTTTATTCTTTGTATTTTGCAGGCAAACAGTCCATTGTATGTGAAAAACATTGTCAAAAGCAATGTTTTCAAATACAATCACAACTGTCCTTTGTGCATGAAATATTATAGCACTGCACGGCCTAATTGAAATGTCTTTGGAATAAAGCCAAACCCCAACAGATCAAATAATACCTCAATGATGTTGGGCAACAATGTTGGCCCGTGTAAACCGTGCTAAAACCTTAACCAACAACATGATTGCAAAACATTGTGAACCAGCAGGATACAAAATAAGACACACACTCATTGACACCAACAAAACATGGCTTTATGTTATGGTACCAAAAAAACAAAAGTAATAACATGTATAACCCAAAAAAAAACACTCGCACCAACGTGATGCAAAACAAAAACTCCCACACAGAAGGATACATTTCATGATAAAGGTGCTCAAAATGTCACAACTACAAGTCCTGGTAGTGATGTGGCGGAGATGCGTAGCTGAACATTTCAGCACCACTATGCTGTCCACGGGCCTGCTGAGTATGTTCCTCAACAGCATAGTGGTGCTGATGCTGCGTCTGGTATATCTGACTTGCCGGGGGTGGATTGGTCTCAACTGGTCGGCTGTAGCCCTGGAAATGTCTGTCCCGTGCCACCAGAGGACCAGGAGACATTCTTGAAGACATTGGCCTATAGGGATGTTGGGGGTGGCAGGATGTGATGGACCATGGACAGGTGCACTGTACCCTAGACTAGTCTCCGGTAATACACGCCACTGCTCAATAGTGTTTAAGCAGTGACGTGGATTGTTGGGTAGAGTGGCAGTGTCGAGAGTTATTATGGCCGCCTGGAGCTGCACCAGCCTATTTTCAAGGACATAACACAGTAAATGGGCAATGGTGCGGCCAAATGCGTCGCAGACGTCCTCCTCCACGCAGCGCCGCAAGTATTCAAGAACCCTGGAGTCCACTTGACTAGCTGCCGTAGGAATCTCTCTGCGCCCGGCTATTGGTTGGCTTGCCGCATTTTCCTCCGGTGGCACATGTAGGTGTGAGGACGATTGTGCGTCAGGTTGCTCAGCTGTCGGCTCCGGGGTTAATGGCAGGAGGGTATTGGGGTTCTCATTAGGCTGTGACTCTTCCTGGGCAGGCTCCTCTTCAGAGTCGGCGAGATTGTCACTGGTTCTAGAATGGAAATGTATAGTGATTACCACCATTTCACCAAGGGACAAACAGCGTCATTTTAATGCATGACATGCGAAAACAGTCATTTGTCCAAGCGACACAATTATTACTTACGGTCGCATCCCCATGATGTCTTTCAGAAACATCAATACTCATACTCCCTGCGAAATTGATCGCGGGTGCTTCTCCAGCGGGTCTTCACATCATCTACTGTACGAGGTAAAAAAAACGAATAGGTCACTAATTACGTAACAACACACAAATATACCCTTCAAAACATTACCATACCGTTACACAGCAACATACCTCACACAAGCTAATTATACAGTGACACACACTATACGTTTGCCATTTGGGAATTGTTAGCAGAGGGACACACTCTTGAAACTGGGTTAAATGACATCTATAAACAAATGTACTTACCAATTTTTTTGCGATCTCGTGTGCTGCTTTTTTCCCATTGCTGGGTGAACAGCGTTTGGTCCCATGCCACATCTTTGAGACTCCGGTCGTGGTATGCTTTAAACCAAGTGTCCCAAAATTCGGGCCTCTCCTGAACAAGGCAGATCAATTTTTCCACGTCAAATGCCCAAGGCATGGCTGCAATTGTGTCTGTGCAGGTCTCTATGTGCCAAACACCTTCCAAAGCACTTCCTGGTTTGTGCTTGTTTGGACAAGTTTTCAAACAGATTTACATTAAATTAGCAAGTGTTGCGTGACTTCAATGGGTGTGTGATGCGCGAAGAACAGGCAATTATAGCACATGTCGTGAGTTTTACGCACGTACACTGCGTGAAAATCACGGACTGTCTGAACGGCCCCATTGACTAACATAGGTCCTTGCGACGCGCGTGAAAATCACGCACGTAGCACGGACGTATTATACGTTCGTGTGAATAAGTCCTAATGCTGCAGTTCTGTTTTTAAAGTAAATAATCAATGGACATAGTTTTCACTGGTGTTGAAGTTTGTTAGGTGCTTCCTGTATATAGTTCATTACAATGCATTGCAGAACTGTTAGCAAAAACGCAAGCAGTTTAGCTAAATCTTTGGCAGCGCGGTCATTAACTGCATGCAGTCGGACATTATGAAGATGCAGTTAACAGCAGAAAAAACACATTGTAATATAATAGCAGCAGTCTGTCCATACCAAACATTTCACCATTGACTTCTATTGAAAAATGACTTGCTGCGGTTTAAAAACGGAACATAAGCGCACCGTGACCACACCATGTTGCCCTACCCTGAATGTTCCTACTGAATAACAACAAGCAGAGATCTTGAAAAACCTGAGGAACTAATAATGAAAGTATATTAGAAAGTTTTATAACTTTTAATTAATTATACCAAAAATAACATGTTTGCTGAAATCGGACAACCCCGTTCCTTCCAAAGTATAATTTGGTTCATCTGTCACTATTGTTTTTGTTCCGCACATCCATTTCCCCATCTACCATAATTCCACATTAGCAGCTATCCATCCAAATACAAAATTAATAGCAATATATATCTAGGAAACATAGTATAGTTGTAAATGTGTATTTATTTATTTATCTTGGTGTGGAGAATCAGCCACAGCAACAAAGAGCCATATAGAAAAGATGAAACAAAAGCAGAAAATGTGCAACACTGGCAAAAATTTTACTCAGTCACAGGAGGTTGCAGCTATAACTAGCTTCATGTGTGTGACTAAACAAGGTACTGAAACTAGCTTCACATAATATTCTGATGGGGGTCACTAACTAGAGGTGCTCTGAATATGATGGAGGTAGGTGACCAGTACACAGTGAGGTGGACAGGAAATGTGTTTTTTTTCAAATTCTTTTATTTTTCGTTTCCCGCAACACAAACACGACAGTACAAACATAAGCAGCACAAACATCGGCTCGCAGGCCAGTATACACTACCGTTCAAAAGTTTGGGGTCATCCAGACAATTTTGTGTTTTCCATGAAAACTCACACTTATATTTATCAAATGAGTTGCAAAATGACTAGAAAATATAGTCAAGACATTGACAAGGTTAGAAATAATGATTATTATTTAAAATAATAATTTTCTCCTTCAAACTTTGCTTTCGTCAAAGAATGCTCCATTTGCAGCAATTACAGCATTGCAGACCTTTGGCATGCTAGCTGTTAATTTGCTGAGGTAATCGGGAGAAATTTCACCCCATGCTTCCAGAAGGCCCTCCCACAAGTTGGATTGGCTTGATGGGCACTTCTTGCGTACCATACGGTCAAGCTGCTCCCACAACAGCTCTATGGGGTTGAGATCTGGTGACTGCGCTGGCCACTCCATTACAGATAGAATACCAGCTGCCTGCTTCTTCCCTAAATAGTTCTTGCATAATTTGGAGGTGTGCTTTGGGTCATTGTCCTGTTGTAGGATGAAAATGGCTCCAATCAAGCGCTGTCCACTGGGTATGGCATGGTGTTGCAAAATGGAGTGATAGCCTTCCTTATTCAAAATCCCTTTTACCTTGTACAAATCTCCCACTTTACCAGCACCAAAGCAACCCCAGACCATCACATTACCTCCACCATGCTTGACAGATGGCGTCAAGCACTCTTCCAGCATCTTTTCAGTTGTTCTGCGTCTCACAAATGTTCTTCTGTGTGATCCAAACACCTCTAACTTCGATTCGTCTGTCCATAACACTTTTTTCCAATCTTCCTCTGTCCAATGTCTGTGTGCTTTTACACATATTAATCTTTTCCTTTTATTAGCCAGTCTCAGATATGGCTTTTTCTTTGCCACTCTGCCCTGAAGGCCAGCATCCCGGAGTCGCCTCTTCACTGTAGACGTTGACACTGGCGTTTTGCGGGTGCTATTTAATAAAGCTGCCAGTTGAGGACCTGTGAGGCGTCTATTTCTCAAACTAGAGACTCTAATGTACTTGTCTTGTTGCTCAGTTGTGCAGCGGGGCCTCCTACTTCTCTTTCTACTCTGGTTTGAGCCTGTGTGTGCTGTCCTCTGAAGGGAGTAGTACACACCGTTGTAGGAAATCTTCAGTTTCTTGGCAATTTCTCGCATGGAATAGCCTTCATTTCTAAGAACAAGAATAGACTGTCGAGTTTCACATGAAAGCTCTCTTTTTCTAGCCATTTTGAGAGTTTAATCGAACTCACAAATGTAATGCTCCAGATTCTCAACTAGCTCAAAGGAAGGTCAGTTTTATAGCTCCTCTAAACAGCAAAACTGTTTACAGCGGTGCTAACATAATTGCACAAGGGTTTTCAAGTGTTTTCTAATCATCCATTAGCCTTCGAACACTGTTAGCAAACACAATTTACCATTAGAACACTGGAGTGATGGTTGCTGGAAATGGGCCTCTATACACCTATGTAGATATTTCATTAAAAAACAGACGTTTGCAGCTATAATAGTCATTTAGCACATTAACAATGTGTAGAGTGTATTTCTGATTAATTTAATGTTATCTTCATTGAAAAAAAACTGTGCTTTTCTTTCAAAAATAAGGAAATTTCTAAGTGACCCTAAACTTTTGAACGGTAGTGTATGTTTCTACAGTAAGTTCAAGAAGAACAGCAACGCACAGTAATTGAAACAGACGACCTATGCATCCTGAACCCGCAGCCATGCACAATGGTCCGTGAGTGGTCATATAAGAAAGAGAGAGAAAAGCAAAAGAGGAGATGAGACAGAAGGAGAAAAGGGAAGGAAGAAAACTGACATAGCCCCCTATGCCTCAGGATTGTATTCAAGAGGCCATGATGTTCCTGAACTCAACAGAAGATTGGAATCTGACCCAGTGATGCCATATTTTGAGAAATATAGCATGAGTCCCTCTCATGGATGCCGTGAGATCCTCCATTCTCATAATCTCCTGGATCTTGCCGAACCACATGCCATCCGATGGAGGGCAAGTTTGTCTCCACAGCGCAGGAACACACGCCCTAGCTGCGTTCACCAGATGGCGAATCACAGAACATCGGTATGTAGATAATGGAACCTCGCACAGATGGAGCAGGAAAAAGGCCGGCGTGCGTGGATGGGGAAAATCTGCGAATTTGGAGGAGATGCGCCACACCTCCGACCAGAAATCTGTCAGCTGCGGGCACTCCCAGAAGATGTGTAAAATTGTGCCCACCTGGTCTCCACATCTTCAACACAACGGTGAGACCGCAGGGATCATTGCATGCAATCTGGCAGGCACTCTATACCATCGCGATAAGATCTTAAATCCCACCTCCTGAAATCTGCTAGCCATAGAGGATTTATGTGTCATTGTAAACAAACGGTCCTTATGTTCTGCAGTAAATGTTAGGCCCAAGTCCCTCTCCCAGCTGAACAGGTAGGAAGGTGTGGGAAGATTGGATGGGGAAATGAGTGGGGTATATAGTCTGGACAGAGAGTGACGTAACGTGCCCATGCCTGTGCAAAGAAGCTCGAAAGGGGAACTATCCCGCGCATATTCCGAGGGGTTAGGCAAGGACGCGAGAAAATGTCTCAATTGAGTGATCTGCTAGGAGGTAAAGGGATGAGGGTCCATCAGAGACGCTAACTGTGGGCTAGTCATCCAAGTCCCCCCTTGAATGAAATGAACAGCATGTCCCTACCCTCAACCAGTGCCGGAATGGACCCCTTTTTAGCCCCGGAGGGAATGCAGGATTGCCCAGGACAGGAAACAGGGGGGAGGGAGATGGGGAGATCTCTTTCTGGGGAAAGAGCCGGGATGCAACCGCCAAGGTGGGTCCAATAGTCGGGTGTGTCCGCACCGATAGGGGCATGTGTTTGCCCAAACAAGGCAGTGCCTGCAATGGAACCGCCAGAAAGGTCTGTTCCATCGACACCCACTGTTTAACCTCCGTGTGTCTGAACCAATCCAGAATTCATGACAGGTGTGAGGCCTGGTGATAGGAGACAAAGTCCGGAAAACCAACCCCGCCCTCACAACTAGCATGGAAAAGCATGGAGCGGGCTATACGAGCTGGTTTCCCCACCCATATAAATCTATGGAGTTAGGACAACAGGGCTTGAAAGAAGGTGAGGGGGATATGAATCGGCAGGGCCTGGTAGAGGTACAAGATCCGCGGCAGGATATTCATTTTAAATATTGCACACCTGCCGAACCAGGTAAAGGTGGCCGTCGTCCAGGAATCCAAATCACTCTTTACACGTTGAAGGAGGGGGGGTAGTTAACTGCATAAAGGTGAGATAGATCCCTGGAGAGCTGGACCCCCAAATATTTGATAGAGTCACTAGCCCATTTAAAGGAGAAGGACTCCGACAGATCTTACACCAAAGACTGTGGCAGGAAATGTTTATACTGACCAGGTGTGCCAGCAAATGAGTAAGATTCAGCTCTTGCTATGTGGGCGAGAAATGCCGTGTTGTCAGTCATATAGAGCGCCGTGCGTGAGATGAAGGATTCTAAGTATATCTGGCTGATGTGATCTCCTATTATAGCTTAGCATGTGGCAGCTATTACTAAGGAAATCATATTATGTCACAGAAACGCTCTACGCTTCACGGGATAAGTAAATAAACGTCACGCTCAAAAATCTTAGGCTCCGGCTTTTTCCTAAATTCAAAGGCATGTAGACTCCTCTGAAACTCTCATTTTTGCATGGTATTATGACCCTCTAACTGCATGCAGACACAATGCATTCCATTTTCTAATTCTTACATATCTGTGCCAATAAAGAGATCGGAGTCCTAGGAAACTGAAGGCAAAAAACACCTCAGACCAGACTAAGGGTATGTTCACACGGCCTATTTACGGACGTAAATCGGGCGTTTTTGCCCCGAATTACGCCCGAAAAAAGCGCCTCAATAGCGCTGACAAACATCTGCCCATTGAAAGCAATGGGCAGATGTTTGTCTGTTCACACGAGGCGTATATTTATGCGCCGCTGTCAAATGACGGCGCGTAAATAGACGCCCGCGTCAAAGAAGTGACCTGTCACTTCTTTGGCCGTAATTGGAGCCGTTATTCATTGACTCCAATGAATAGCAGCGCCAATTACGGCCGTAATGGACGCGGCGTTCAAGCGCCTGCACATGCCGGTACGGCTGAAATTACGGGGATGTTTTCAGGCTGAAACATCCCCGTAATTTTAGCCGTAACGGACGCCCTCGTGTGAACATACCCTAAGTGTCGTCCCTTACAAGATGAGATCAGAGTGCTTCCTCTCGCAGCATTTTGTACATCAGCATTATCACTCATACTATATTGTCTTCATGTTTTTTCATATAATAATAATGTTAGTTACAAATCAATATGTTTAGATCCACTCTGGATAGCAAGATCTAGTGTAAAAGTAAACATCCCACACTTGAGCAACTTTAACCCCACAAGACCGGGTTCCCACGGGTCAGATATGCTGCGTAAAAACTGCTCAGCGTATCGGACCCGAAACCTGCAGTAAATTCTGTCAGAAAAATCGCACCACATTGAGGTGCGGCTTTTCGGACAGAATTTACACTGCGTAAAAAAGCGCTGATACTTACTACCTCCCTCCTTTGACGTCCGCTCCGGCTTCCTATGATGACGTTGCAGGCCCTGTGACACTGCAGCCAGTGATTGGCTGAAGCAGTCACATGGTGTGAAACATCATCCCAGGAGGCCAGACTGCAGGAAGAAGGGGGGTGTTCTGGGTAAGTATGATTTTTTTTTTTTCCGAGATGAGATTTTTGCGGCGTAATTGCTGCGACCCCCATTGAATTAAATATGAAAATCTGCAACAGAAAATAAAAAAATACAAAGCATAAATTGACATTCTGCAGATTTAAATTCCGCACTGCAGGTCAATTTATTAACGTTTATGCTGCGTTTTTTTCCATTGCGGAAATTCTGCAGCGTATAATACAGGTGAAAATCCTACACAACCCCATGATGTTATTTGTTTGGGTCATCAGACACGCAGTCGGGCAAGTATTTGCAGCTGTAATCCTGGTGGAATAATGCACTTTTAGTGCAATTCCAATACTGAAATAAGATAAATATTTTTACACAGTATTTCAAAATGTATTGCAACTCATATCTATATTGTATATAATTGATAAAATTAACCTCAGAGATGAACATGGTCTTAAGCCTGGTTCACACGAGACGGAAATGCTGCATATTTTCCGTGCAGATTCTCAGTGTGGAAAATCCGCACCGAATTACAGTACCAGTTTTATGGATGAGATTTTAACAAATTTCATCCGCATGCTGTGAAAAATTATCCTGCAAGGAAATCCGAGCATGCTGTGGATCTTTAAATCTACAGCATGCTCATTCTTTTATGGATGTTCACTGCAGATATCACCCTTTTTAATCTATTAAGGGTGAAATCTGTTGGGAATCCACAGCAAAATCACGTAAAAACCCACAACAAATCCGCTCCGTGTGTGTGGGTACCCTTAGATATGTAATAATTACCCTAAAACACGATTAAACACTACTGTAGGTTATTATCGGACCGCTCCCACAGCGAATACTAAATTACAGATACATACACTTTATTGTAGAATTGTTATTTACGCTTTTCTGTAATATATTCTTTCTTCATAGAAACTTTTGAGTTTAAAGAGAAGCTGTCACCTGCCCAAAAAACTGCAGTTGACATCTCAGTTGACTTACAGTCGCTTCACATATTCTGATGCTTTTTCTTTTTTTTCTTCTAGTCCCGGCCGTTCCTGAGATATCGGGCCGTTAGCTCTGGTGTCCGATATGCAAAAGAGGCCTTTGACTGTCAAGTGGGCGGTTACCCCTTATCAAGTGACAGGTGTTACCCGCCCACTTGACAGTCAAAGGCCTCTTTTGCATATCGGACACCAGAGCTAACGGCACTGAAATCTCAGCAACAGTGGGGGGCTAGAAGAAAAAAATAAAACGTGGCAGAATCTGTGAGGAACCTGCAATCTAACTGTGATTTCAACTGTAATGTCATAGGTTCTCTTTAAATTATTATTTCCAAAGGAGTTCTTCTATAAGGATCACCTAATGTCAGTGCCTTTGTAAGGCCTTATTCACACGAACGTGTTTAACGTCCGTGATACGCACGTGATTTTCACGCGCCTCGCACGGACCTATGTTAGTCAATGGGGCCGTTCAGACAATCCGTGATTTTCACGCAGTGTGTGTCCGCTGCGTAAAACTCACGACATGTACTATACTTGGCCATTTTTCGCGCATCACGCACCCATTGAAGTAATTGGGTGCGTGAAAATCACGCGCAGCACACGGAAGCACTTCCGTGTGTCGCGCGTGATTCGCGCAACAGTAGATAAAGATATGAAGGAAAAAATAAAAGCACTTCCTTCATTTCTTTTTCTAAACATTAAAACCGCGTGTCATAAGGATGGCATATGGCTGAAAATCACGCAGCCACGCACCATTCACTGATGACACACGGAACTGCAACGCGCGCAAAACGCTGCATTTTTTGCGCGCGCAAAACGCACACATTCGTGTGAATAAGGCCTGATGGATTATAGATTTTATTTGAATCCACATTATTAGTGGCAAGAATATCACTTCGGTAATAAGCAGTGCTCTCTTACTTTTGGACTCATGAGGTGGATGGATGAAAATATTTGTGGTATGAGATTTCAACAACTACAAATTGTTAGTTATGTGTTGCACAAACAGAAGGTCTGGAGTGATTCCCTAACTCCCCATGTATCTGCACTGACAGCATCTCTCATCTTCATTCAGCAAAGGAAGCACCTTCACTGTAGCATGTAATGACTGTCCTGTCAACCTCCCACCTCCATAATCAAGAATCTTTAACTCCTCTTCTTGGCTATGAGTCATTCTTGGACTAGATAGAGGAGGGCTGCAAGAACTATGTGAACTACATTCTCTGGAGTTAATGAAACATCAGCGATAGTATAAAAAATGAAACAAAAGTGCTCATAACTGTAAATTAACAGAGACAAATCTCCTCCTTGAGCGCTGCACGGTGACCTTCTTTCTACACGTTGTCACAGTGTTCAGATCTTGTACATGCATGGTGACCTCATCACAGCAAGTTCAACTTCCAACCAGTCTGCATTTTATCAGTGCATTTGTCATAACTGTTCTCGGCTGTTTCATTTAACTGTGCCTACTGTCTGGCTCCACACACTGGTACGGTGCCATGATGTACCATGATGCAGAGGACAGAATCTTGAATACTATTTGGTTTGCAGTGCCTGTATGGTCATCACACATGTATCTGAACAGATAACAGGCGGAACTTTAGATCCTTGGTTTAATGCAATACCTGTAACAGGATCCCCCATCTTCTACACATTATTTATAGTACTGATCTCCTTATATGGCGCAGAAGAACCTATTTGGCCTCCTCGGGCGCCAGCGCTCATGTGCAAATGCAAACACTGCACCCCCCTGTAGTTAAGCCCCTAACAACACAGTTCTCACTATAAACAAGATATATTCAGTGTGTCATGTCCGTGGCTGCGGGTTGTCAGCTCCGTTCTCCCCCTGACAGCCGCAGCCACGAGTCGGCAAGCGCTGGCCACAGCCTCCTCCTCAGGAGAAGCCAGCGCTCGCGTCTACTCACCACTGCCGAATCCCGTAGGTTGCGCGCGCACGCTCGTGCCCGCTCTTAAAGGGGCAGCACGCGCACCGGACCGCGTTCCTGAACTTTGACCCGTGAGTACTCTGGACTATAAGAGGGGTCCAGCCCCCTAGTTCTATGCCTGAGCTTTGTTGTTGTATTCCTAGTCTGTCTTGCAAATGTCCCTCTAGTGTTTCCTGCTTTAAGTGTTTCCTGTTCCTGTTCCTGTAACCTGTATGCTGATCTAGTGTCGTGCTTGCTGTTGCCGTGCTGTGCTGTATTCTACGCCTGACCTGCTTCTCCACGCCTGATGTCCACCTGCTGCCTAGCCTGCCTAGCCTGCCTTGCTACTGTCTGAGCTGCCACAGGTACCCTATACGAACTATAGACTTTGACCTGCGTCCTGTTGGCCAGCTGCCTTACCGCCAAGGCGGTACAGCCCCGTGGGTCCACGAGCCCTTCGTGTTTTGCCTTAAATCCTTTTTTGCAAGGCTATTTAGCCTTAAATACTTTCGACATCAAGTTGCAAGACACAAATAATATTTATTTAACATTGTCTTATTATACTTAGAAATATTATCAAGTGCATTTTTCATCTTTCCTGACAATGAGCGCATATTACAAGTGGCTATATAAATTCTATTATGTCAAGTATTTTGCCCAATAGAAAAGTTTATTTACTTCAAGCGTCAAACAGGTACATAAACATCACTCTGAAGGGAACCTGTTAGAAGGTTTTAGGCCTCATGCACATGACCGTAGCCAGGGCCGCCGTCAGGGCAGTACATCTGGTACTGCAGTCAGGGGCCCGGACACAATGCTGTAAAAAAAAGGGGCCCGCCTGCTTCTTAGTAACTGTAAACATTTCTATCAGGCCCCCAGCATGAGTTATACTTGGAGAAAGGAACGGACCCTTCCGTTCCTTCCTCCAAAGTAATTTTAACGCTGGGACCCTGAGAGGACAACAAGGGAAGCTGCTGCATGAGAAGCATGAAAGCAGCTCCGTGTGGAGAGAGCCACCCAACAGACACAGCCGACAGGACCCTGCAAGACTGGTGAGTGCCTCATCCTCCTTCACATCCACCCTGACCCCACTGGTAGAAAATAAAGTGGGGGTTTTTTCCATTTATCTTGCGTTTTTTAGCCGTGACTTTCTTAATCACGGCAAAAATGGCACAATTTTGCCGCAATTTTAAAACGCTGCAAAACCACCTTATTTGTGCCGCGATTACAAAAATTACATCAAAAAAATAATGACACAAAACATGAAAAAAGCTGTGTGTTTAGGCTATATTCTCACAGTGCAGTCAAATCACGTTTTTGCTGTGATTTTGCAAAAATCGTGGCAAAAAATGTGATTTGACTGCACTGTGTGAATAGACCCTAAGGGCCCTTTTAAACTGGCCGATAATCGGCCGGTGCAGCGAACGCCGTTCAACAAGACATCGTTGATCGGCGCTCGTTTGCTCCTGTCACATGGAGCTTTGGGTGGGGATGAGCAGTCGTTACTCCGATCGTTCGTCCCCATACGTTATTATCATGTCGGCAGTGCGTCTCACTGTTTACACAGGGAAATGTGCTGCCGACAACGATAATATGTAACTTTTTTAAAACGATACTATCAGCAGATGATTGAGCACTTGCTTGTTCATCTGCTGATCGCTGCCCTGTTTACACATGGCAATTATCATCAACGAGCGTTCTATGAATGCTTGTCTGCCCGATAATCGCCCAGTGTAAAACCCCCTTAAGGCCACTTCAGACATGGTGGATTTGTCTTCTATATGCGCTGCTGATTGCGCACTGAAAATCCACTACAAATTAGGCTATGTTCACACGCTTAACAAAAAATGGCTGAAAATACGGCACTGTTTTCAAGGGAAAACAGCCTCTGATTTGAAGCTATTTTTTAAGCAACTTGCGTTTTTTTCGGCATTTCTTTTTCCGGCCATTTTTGGAGCTGTTTTTCTATTGAGTCAATGAATATTGGCAAGAAAAATGGCTCAAGTAGTGACATGCACTTCTTTTTACAAGGCTTTTTTTATGCAGCGTTTTTTAGAAACGGCCGTGCAAAAAACGCCCTGTGGGAAAGGAACGGCGTTTTTCCCATTGAAATCAATGGGCAGATGTTTGGAGGCATTCAACCCCCTGCATTTTTAGCTGTTTTTCGGGGCGTTTACGGCACGAAAAACGGCTGAAAATAGGTCGTGTGAAAATACCCTATCAATACAATTTATGTAAATGGGGTTTTCAAACCCCATTCACATGCAGCAGAAAAAAATCTGCATGGGCTTTAAGGTATTCTGCTCATTGTTAAATCAGCAGCATACCTATTATGTTGCAAAATTGCCACGCATTTCACCCTTTACAATGCAAAGGGTTAATTTGCTGCAAATCCTTAGCAAAATCTGTAAAGGTAAATTCACGCGTAGCATAAACACTACGGATTTTCCGCAATGGATTTCATTGCGGAAAATCTGCAGCATAATACAGTAGCGGCAGAGTGGATGAGATATGAACAAATCCCAAATGCACTAAACTGTTGATAAATTGACCTGCAGTGCGTTTTTTTAATCCACAGCCTGTCCGTTTATGTTGCAGAATCGTTGCTTTCTATTGTGGGTTTTCTCCATTGAATTCAATGGGGAGGTAAAACCCGCAACAAATAGCAGATGTTGCTATTTTTGCGGCGGAAAAGCTGCGATTCTGCCACAAAAAAATTGCCACTCAGAAAAAAAAAAAAGCTTATGCTTACTCAGAATTCTGTGCTTCTGCAACGTTTCATCCCATGTGACTGTTGCAAGACGTCAGAGAGAAGCGTGGCATGGAAAGTATAGTTTTTTTTTGTTTTGTTTTACCTGCCTTAGATCTCCTTACATCTTCACAAAAGCTTCAAATTCTCTTAAGGCGTCCATCGTGTTATCGCCCTACGTTTATCTTGTACGTCGAAAAAGCTCCCGACGTATACAATAAATGTGTTCATAGGGCTTCATTATGTCCTTTTGGTCTCCGTCGGGTTGGTATACTTCGGTATACCTTTTTTTTTTGAAGAATGGTATAGCATAGATCCTGAAAGATCCCGCAAAAAAAACGTATACCGCTCCTGACAACATTATATGGACAGTAATGTCAGGAGTTTCCCAATGCCGGAGTCCCCAGGCAGAGCATCACAAGCACTCTGCCCGCTGACTTTGGCCCAGGTAAAGCTCCTGACGTCTCTGTTCATTTATGGATAGTGACTTCAGGAGATTCCCCAGGACCATTCGCCAGGCGATATATCCCATTGTATGCCATATGTTTTGGCTCAATTCAATAAAATCCCGGGTATTAACTGGTCACTGACTGCTTCAAGGTTTCGTTCACTGTAACTTGACGTCAGTAACAAAATCAGTTACTGCATATAGCATACAAACGTGAGCGCCACACTTTCCGTTGCCCACCCCCGGTAACGGAGGGGGGGCAGTCTCTTTGGCTGTATGGGGCCCAGAAATTCCTTATGGCGGCCCTGACTGTAGCTGTGTTCACGGTCTGTGATAACGGCACGTTTGGCCCGCAATCACAATCGCACTCACGGACCGTGCACACACAAGAGTGCATTGAGTTTAATGAGCCCAGACCGCAAATGTGACCCGTAAAATGACATGTCCTATTTTTCTTGGGCAAAAATGGGCTCTGGGCAATGCACGGACCGTGGAAACCACGGTCGTGTGCATTGGCCCATAGAATATAATGTGCCCTATACTATCCATAACTGCATTGTCGTGTGCATGGGGCCTTAGGCCTTCAAACCGCCACCAAACCGTTTTCCAGGACAGTCATAGATTCACAATGGACACGCTGGGACATATCATCGCAAGCTAGCTCCGGCGGCATCCAGAACATGTGCAGATAAAGCTGAGGCCAGTATAATTCACTGCGCATGCGCCGTATGCTGCTGGAGCAAGCCTGTGATGAAGTATCCAACCTGAGGGACGTCAATCAAGCCAATATGGGGACCAGCGTGATGTTTTTGATGCAGTTTTTATAGCCAAATTTAGAAGTGGATCCAAATGGTAGGAAAAGTAAAAACCGAAGACTAATGTCTCCTTTCTTTTGTATCTACTCCTGTCTTTGGCTAAAAAAAAACTCCACCAAAAACTGCATGTGTGCATCCAAACCACAAAGCATATATGACTGAAACCCGCAGCACATTCCGTCCGAAAAACTGCCCATACTAACCTAGGCTGTTGTCTTGGTGACACGTCCCTCTGTGACTGTCCGGTCCGGCCTCCCTGGATGACGCAAAAGCCCATGTGACCGCTGCAGCCTGTTATTGGCTGCAGCGGTCACATGGGATGAAATGTCATCCCAGGAGGCAGAAGGAGGGAATTCTGGGTTGCGATTTTTGCAGTGAATTTGCTGTGATTCCGCCGCAAAAGCCGCAACACTTGGCTTTCTGTTGTGGCTTTTGCTTCAACATTGAATTCAGGAAGGAAAACCCGCAACAGAAAAGCAACAAAAACGCAGCATAAATTGACATGCTGCGGATTTAAATTCCGCACCATAGGTCAATTTATTAAAATTTTCGCTGTGGTTTGTTTTTCCGCAGCGTGGGCATTAGATTTTCTAAATCTCATCCACTTTGCTGCTACTGTAAATGCTGTGGAATTTCCGCACAGAATTCCGTTTACGCTACGTGGGAACACGGCATTAGAGTACTTTGTTCTGCTTTTCTGATTGGTCTGTATAAGCCATACGGTATATTTAATTTAAACTACTTAAAGAAAGTTTTGCTCTTCCATTTATTTGTTCTGAATTAAGGAAGCAAAGATGTAATGGACAAAACACATAGGTATAGTGTGAACAGTTTATCTTCTTTATATAACTGTTGTGAGACAAGTGGGCTGACAAAAAGAGTTGAGCTGTATAACAGCCTAGCAGACAGCTGTTGGGATAAGCAGGCTCTAAGTGATGGGTAAGCAGAGCAATGATGGAGTAGGTGACAGATAGACTTCTCTGGACAAATATTGAAAACAATTCTAGCTTTTTACCTACATCTGTTTCTCATTGCGTTTCCTAGGCATCTCCCCTCAATTCCCCTTTGTATATGACTCCCCCTGAAAATCTCTGTACAGATTTATTTCTTCTATCTCCATCAGAGGCAGTGAAAGAATAAAATTGAAGCCAGTGAATTGAGGAGAGAGGAGAACGGTCAAAGTGGGGGTGTTATACGCAAATTCAGCCAAGAAGCTGTATAAACTCATTTTATAATCTGAAGAATGCAAATTAATTTTCTAACCTATGCCTTTGTTGGGGTCATCTGAAAATCACAAATCCCATGGTATGCATGTTTACATAATCTACCAATATTCCCATTAACATAGGCAAATGTGTAATTTGATTTATACGGCATTATTTTTTACATAGAACTTCTAAAAAACGCGAGTAGTTACAAAAACGTCTGAAAATCACAAGCTGTGCTCTATTCACACGATATTGTCCGAGTGTTGGCCGATAAAAACATCAGTTTTGGTCAGTTTTTCTCGTCCGTTTTGCATCCGTTTTTTTCCTTGTCCGTTTTAAAAACGGATGAATTTAATTCGATTTTTTTGCCACAAACTTCACTCTGTAGATAATGCCACACACTGCCCTCTGTAGATACTGCCACAGCTCCCCTTGTAGGTAGTGCCACACAGCCCCTGTAGGTAGTGACACACATCCCCCCCTTATGGTAATGCCACACAGCCCCCCTGTAGGGGCTAAAGGGCCAGCGCTCGCACCACTAAAAGGTTCCCCAGCCTATCCCTGTACACCTTGGGCTGTATAGTCTGACCTGCCCTCTGCCCCAGTGAATGAACAATGTTGTATCTTTCCAGTGTTTGTCTTGCAAATGGTTCATACCTGTATCCCGTATCCTGAATCCCATATCCAGTATCTGTGTCCGGTGCCGGTGCCAAGTCTAGTGTCCGTGATGACTTCACCATCTTTGACCGGTGCCTGTGCCAAGTGGAGTATCTATGACGACTGCACTACTACTGCCTGGTGTCCTAGCCCAGTACAGTGTCCATTGTCGGTGCCAAGTCCAGTGTCCGGTGTCGGTGCCAAGTCCAGTGTCCGGTGTCGGTGCCAAGTCCAGTGTCCGGTGTCAGTTCCAAGTCCAGTGTCCAGTGTCTATGCCAAGTCCAGTGTCTGTGCCAAGTCCAGTATCAGAGACAACTTCAGTATCTGTGTCCAGTGTCCAGGAGAAGCCAGCTTCCGATTGTCTGGCACAAGTCATCTACCCAGCAAATACTCTCATCCTAAGTGACTATTATTGACTTTTGTTTGGCCAGCTGCTACTCCGCTACGGCAGAGCAGCCCAGTCGGTCCACGTGTTCTCGAGAGATCACGTTGTGACGTCACTCACTTCCTGCCCCAGGTCCTGCATCGTGTCGGCCACATCGGCACCAGAGGCTACAGTTGATTCTGCAGCAGCATCAGCGTTTGCAGGTAAGTAGCTACATCGACTTACCTGCAAACGCCGATGCTGCTGCAGAATCAACTGTAGCCTCTGGTGCCGATGTGTCCTCGCTCGTCCGACACGATGCAGGACCTGGGGCAGGAAGTGAGTGACGACACAGCGTGATCTCTCGAGAACACGCTGTGTCTGCACTGCCAGAAGCTGGGCGTTCTGAAGAGAAGTGGATGATACTTCTATACACAACGCCCAGCTAGTAAAAGAAGTAAACACGCCCAGATGTAACACACATAATACACGCCCAGTTGGACTTTTACTTTAAACACGCCCAGTTGGACTTTAGCAAGCCTCATTTGCATAAATACAAAAATGGTCATAACTTGGCCAAAAATGCTCGTTTTTAAAAAATAAAAACGTTACTCTTATCTACATTGCAGCGCCGATCTGCTGCAATAGCAAACAGGGGTTGCAATATCTGGTGACAGAGCCTCTTTAAGCTTCTCTTGAATGGTTTGGAGAGGGGTATCCAGGTACTAGAAACCCTCCTCCCATCCTCAATATGTAAATTGTCCTAATTGCTAAATGATAATAAACAAAGATGTTGATAATTACTGAGTAATCAAAACTTATTATTGGATCCATACACCTTATAGCTCAATCACAAAGCAGGTCAGATTATACATAAGCAGATCAGCGACCTACGTCCGGGTAATTATTGGGATGTTGGGGCACTGACCAAGTGACAACAGCTCGTCTGGAAAGTTTGCTAGTCAGGAAAACCGGGGCAGAATAATTTTTTATGTGGTAACTCATTACAGTGTATCATGTGCCAGATTAATGTCTTCAATGTCTGCTATAATGTAGATACTTAATGATCTACATCTTCACATCTGCCATTTTGCTGAAGTAAACTTTCAATATCCTTTCCAACAACTGCATAGTTATTTTTTATAATGTTATGATTTTCCTTGGACAAAACTCTCAGGCCTCATGCACACTTCCGTCGGCCGTTCAACGTCCGCTAATGACGGTTCCATGAATCACGGACCGCATACGGAAGGCTTCTGTGTGCAGTCCGTTGTTTCACGGACCAAATCAATGCAAAGGCCGAGACTATTCAGTCAAAAACGAGCAGGAGTAGGACCTGCCTTATTTTTGACGGAAGTGTGCATGGTCCCAATGAAATGAATGTGTCAGGGTGCTATCAGTTAAAAAAACGGATGGCACCCTGACGAAAAAAACTGAAGTGGGCATGAGGCCTTAAGCTTGTGATACAACATTTGTATTAGGCCTCATTTACACGAGCGTGTGCGTTTTGCGCAGGCAAAAAAACGCAGCGTTTTGCGTGCACAAAAGGCACTTGACAGCTCCGTGTGTCATCGGTGTATGATGCGCGGCTGCGTGATTTTCGCGCAGCCGCCATCATAGAGATGAGGCTAGTCGACGTCAGTCAATGTCCATGGTGCTGAAAGAGTTAACTGATCGGCAGTAACTCTTTCAGCACCCTCGACAGTGAATTCCGATCACCATATCGAGTAACCTGTTAAATAAAAAAGAGGTTCGTACTTACCGAGAACTTCCTGGCCGTTGCCTTGGTGACGCGTCCTTGGTGATGCGTCCTTGGTGACGTGCCTCTCTTGACATCTGGCCCCACCTCCCTGGATGACGCGGCAGTCCATGTGACCGCTGCAGCCTGTGCTTGGCTTGTGATTGGCTGCAGCTGTCACTTGGACTGAATTGTCATCCCGGGAGGTCAGACTGGAGGAAGAAGCCGGGAGTTATCGGTAAGTCAGAACTTTTTTTTTTTTTTTACACGTTCACGTATATTGGGATCGGAAGTCACTGTCTAGGGTGCTGAAACAGTTTAACTCTTTCAGCACCCTGGACAGTGACTGTCTCCTGCCGGGTTCGGTCAAAACGAGTTCGGCCGAACCCGGTGAAGTTCGGTTCGGTCATCTCTAAGACACTCCGTTCGGATGTTTGTAAACAGAAAAGCACGTGGTGCTTTTCTGTTTACATTCAGTTTGACAGCTCTTGCGCGAATCACGCAGTTCGCACGGAAGTGCTTCCGTGCGACCTTCGTGGTTTTCACGCACCCATTGACTTCAATAGGTGCGTGATGCGCGAAAAACGCAGATTTTTAGAACATGTCGTGAGTTTTTTTCAGCGCACTCACGCTGAGCAAAACTCACGGACTGTCTGCATGCCCCCATAGACTTGTATAGGTCCGTGCGACCCGCGTGAAAAGCACGCGAGTCTCACGGACTTATATCACGTTCGTGTAAATGAGGCCTTAGACTGTATGCATATGAATACTTATAACCAACAGGTAGTCTAGCTGAATTAAATAACCCCTGAATAATTAAACACCGACACGTGACTTCTTTGAATGTGGGATTGACCCAGGGGTCGGCCACAGCTTTATTAATTTGAATAATTATTGAATAACATTTTATTAACCTAATCAAAATATCAAACTCTAAATTACTTTAACCCTTTAACGACCGGCGTATAGTGTTTTTACGTCAGCCGTTCAGGGTAGTTCTTCTGAAGTGTCGGCTTTTCACGTCGGCACTTCAGAAGAACTTTCCCCGCATCGTGCGGGGTGCTGCTGAAAACCGGGCTGCTGGTAACAGCCTCGGGCTTCAGGGCAACGATTGGAGACCACTATCAGAGGTCTCCGATCGTATTTAACCCCTCAGATGCGGCACTCAATAGCAAGTGCCGCATCTGAGTGGTTTGCGAGGGAGGTGACCGCATCGGAGCGGTTTTCGCGGGGATCTCCTGAAGACCGGGCTGTTAGTAACAGCCTCGGGCTGCAGGGCAACGATCGGAGACCACTAGCAGTGGTCTCCGATCGTATTTAACTCCTCAGATGCGGCACTTAATAGCAAGTGCCGGCCGCATCTGCGTGGTTTGGGAGGGAGGGGACCGCATCGGAGCGGTTTTCCCGGTCATTGGGTAATCTGCCTCTGAAGCCAAGGCTGTTAGCCGATGTTAATGATGATCGGAGACCAATAACAGTTCATGTGATCACTGTGAGAACCATTCACAGTGATCACAAAATGAAAAACAAAGTGTTTCTCCTACCTGTCTCTCTTTCTCTCCTCACACTTGTTAGGGTATGTTCACACGGCAGTGTCCAATATGCCTGAAATTACGGAGCTGTTTTCAGGCGAAAACAGCACCTGAATTTCAGACGTAATTGCTCGTACTCGCGTTTTTGCGGCGTCAATTACGGACGTAATTGGAGCTGTTTTTCAATGGAGTCAATGAAAAACGGCTCAAATTACGTCTCAAGAAGTGACATGCACTTCTTTGATGCAGGCGTCTTTTTACGCACCGTCTTTTGACAGTGGCGCGTAAAAAAAAATCCTGTGTGCACAGAACATCGTAACCCCATTTATTTCAATGGGCAGATGTTTGCCGGCGGTTTGGAGTAAGGGCGTGTGAACATACCCTTACTCTGTATGAGAATAGACAGAGAGATAATTTTACTGTGACACAAAAGACACAAAATTAAAAAAAATCTAATATATAAACTTTATATAAACTTCAATTGTATACCTAGGCTAGGGTTATCCTTAGGGCACTTTCACACGTGGCAGAGTTTTTCCGCTGCAAATGTTGGTGCAGATTTGGGGCATTTACGCAACGAATCTGCACCAACATTTGCATATTTGACAGGTAGTTCAGACGTTGCAGAAAACACAGCGGACTTGCCACATATTTCCGTTTTTGCATTGCAAAGGCTGAAATCCGCAGTGAAATTCCGCTTCTTCTCCGCAACAGACAGTGCATGCTGCGGACAGAAAATTACGCACCACAGACTATGGTACGCAGCGGAGTTTTCCGCAACGTCTGCACTAACTTTCCTAAAAATGTATAGAAACAAATGTAAAAAACGGCCGCTGGAGAATTCCACTGCGGACTGTCCGCAGGGGAATTCCATAGCAATTCCGCCACGTGTGAACGTGCCTTTAGGGTTAGTCTAGGGTTATTCTAGGTTCTGTTCTAGAGTTACTCTAGGGTTAGCCTAGGTTTAATCTAGGCTTAGCCTAGGGTTTTTGTGTAGAGTACGTGTGTAACGTTTGTGTATTTTTTTTGTGCAAAAAAAAAAAGTTGTAAAAAAAATACGTTTTGTAGTCTACGTGTTTGTTCGACATCAGTTTTTTGTGAAGCGTGCTTTTGTGACGTCTGTGTATTTTTGTCTGTGAAAAAAAAAAAGTGATACGCTTTCTGAAAATGCAAGTGTCGCTGCAGAGTCCACAAGCGCAGGGTATGTCGCAGAAGTACAAAACATGGCCCACTCTATTCCCCCAGAATATATTGAGTGGGTACCCACAGAGTCATTTTTGCCACGCCAGGGATAAAAATTAATGTGGAAAATTTTACAGCCCCCGCTTTTTTTTAAATATTCATTACAGATGAACTATTGCAGCTGGTTGTTAACCAAACCAACCTGTATGCTCGCCAATTCTTTGCTGAAAAGCCAACGTCCTCCTATGCAAAGCAGTGGCACCCCACAAATACTGGCAAACGTAAAAAAAAATTGGGGCTCATCCTCAATATGGGCTTAGTGAAAAAGCCCTCAATCCGGTCATATTGGGCAGCAAGCCCTACACATGCCACACCTGTTTTTCCAGCCGTTATGACCAGAAGCAGATATGAAGTGCTAATGCGCTTCCTTCATTTTAACGACAATCACCAGCCCCCCCCCCCCACGCGCCAATAGTGATCCAGGCCGTGACCGCCTGTATAAAATAAGCCCCCTGATAAACATTTTGGAGGAGTCATTTATGACGGTGTACAACCCCGAAAAAAACCTAGCGGTAGATGAATCGCTGATGAGTTACAAAGGCAGGCTCTCATTCCGCCAGTACATCCCCTCAAATAGAGCAAAATATGGGGTTAAAATCTACAAGCTCTGTGAGAGCGGTACAGGCTACACATCCGCCTTTAGAATCTATGAAGGCAAAGACCGTGATATTACCCACATTATTAACTCATTAACTTTCACACTGTTTTTGTAGGGAGAACCAAAAGAAAGGGTTACTTATTGGATAATGTTTCACTGTAAAAATGCAGCAATACTGTATTTTCTGGAAAAACCAATTTTTTATTTCTTTCCACCTATTTAAAATACTCACTATACCCCTAGATGAATATTAGCAGGACATTTATACTTGTTAAAATGACCTGCAGTACCACGACAAATATAGCGTGGTTCCCTAAAATCAACACTGGCGTAAAAAGGCCTCCAAAAGCCAAAATGGACTCCTTCTATGATATTCCCTATAACGGGTCCATATAATAGATTAGACACACATATTTGGTATCACCGTACACGGGAGAAATAGCAGAATGTGGAAAAGTGTCACTTTTACCAATATGTCATATGGTGTTTCGAAATGGCTTAAGAAAAGTGCCACTTTTGTAAAAAAAAATGCAATTTAAATTTTTGGGCCCAAGTTCTATAAAAAGTGTGAAGGGTTAAAACAGAAATTGAACCGCTAGAAATAGACTTTAGAGTGTCTATAGAACACAATGTTTTTTTTACCATTATTTATTGGACTTCAAGTCCATTACCCATACTTTAATACCATGGTGTAAAAAACGAAATTAAGACATTTTAGTGCGCAATTGAAAAAAAGGGGCACATGTGTTTTATACTGTATTTCTGGTCAAAAAAAATAAACTACACCTCCAAGTCAGGTGTCCTTATGATCAGGATAAATTAAAAAATATATTTCAATACATTTGTATGATACAATTACATTTATTTTCAAACTGTTACATTTTAAATGATGAAAAATCAAAATGTTTCTTTTTTTTCTGTCTTTCCACAGCTATAAAAAAAGTAACAAAAATGTTACCTATACATATATACCACAAAAAGGAAGCACTACATGTCCCAAGAAGACAGTGCAAAATTCACATCGATACATAAAACACATACAGAGTTATACTGCGTTACATCTGTGAATAGCAAAACTGCAAAGGTTTAAAATACCTTCGATATTAAGGGGTTAAACGGAGGTCAATGAAAACCCGTATGCCCGCCTATTCCAAGGACGTGTAGGTAAATACCCTTAAAATACCGCCATCCGTGACAAAACAAAACATCATACAACAAAATATACAATCACAACACCACTGTGCCGAAAATAAAATTGTGCAAGAGAAAAATCTGTGCATTGTAATATAAACTTTGCCTTTCTATTTATTTATTTTTTTAATCATTTTTTTTTCTTGTCTACCACAGAATATCAGGACAAAAACGATGGACCATGTCCATTTTGTGTTTTTTTTTTGTTTTGTTTTGTTTTGTTTTTAAAAGAGACAACGAAAGCAAAATTAACCAAACAAGCACACAGATAAATGCATAAAATGACAGAACAAAACACCAACACCGCACCATTGCATTATCAGGGAGGTAGGGAGGGAAAACTACAGCCAAAAGAGGTAGGTGAGAGGGGAGTGGGAAGCTATATACTACCTCATCATCATAACCACCCCCCTTCCCTACCATCTGCCCATCCCCCACCCCTAGAATAGCTGACTCACCATGATAACAAAAAAGAAGGGAGGGAAGACCCCTCCTAAACTAACTCCACTTGTTATTAACCCCTAGCCAGCAAAAGTCCCAGTCTCAGCGGCTAATACGCCTGTGAGCCTCCAAAACGCTCTGTAAAAATCTTGGACAATGCAAATTTATGCAAACAATCCTTTTAACTTATTACTTCAGGATAAAACAACTTAGTACAAACTGCATGGTGAATCTTGGACCAATCAGTCCACGGCCAGCTCCAGGTTTACGTGGGCCCTCGAGCGACACAGACTTAGTAGGCCCCTTTGCGGGGAACTGACGGTGCAAAATGATAGAAAACGTCAATTTGTGCTCCCATATAGATATTAAGCCTCCAATAAGTACCCCCATAAATTTAGTGCCCTCTGTAGATAGTGCCACACAGCCCCCCTCCAAGGTAGTGCCACACAGCCCCCTCCCAGGTAGTGCCACACAGCCCGCCCTTCCCAGGTAGTGCCACACAGCCCCCTACCTCCAAGGTAGTGCCACACAGCCCCCCTCCCAGATAGTGCCACATAGCCCCCTCCTCCCAGGTAGTGTCACACAGCCCCCTTATCCCAGGTAGTGCCACACCCCCCATCCCTGGTAGTGCCACACAGCCACCCTCCCTGGTATTACCACACAGACTCCCCCCCTGTAGATAACGATTTGAGGTTCCCTCTAGGAGTGGAATCCCCAGCCAGAGCATTGCCGATGCTCTGGCTGGGGATTCCGCTTCAAGAGAAACCCCAGACGTCACTGTCCATATACGCCTAGTGATGTCAGGGGTAACCCCAGAGCCAAAGTCCCGGGCAGAGTGCTGCTAGAAATCTGCCTGGGACACTAATCTGCTCCTGACAACACTGTCCATATATGGACAGTGATGTCAGGTGTTTCCCCAAAGATGGAGTCCCGGAGCGGAGCCCCTTCCAGCGCTCTACCTGGGACTCATTCTCTCCCTATGACATCACTGTCCATATATGGCCAGTGATGTCAGGGGCTTCCCCAGAGATGGAGTCCCGAAACAGAGCATCTTGTAGCGCTCTGCCTGGGACTCCTTCTCTCCCTCTGACATCACTGTCCATATGTGGACAGTGATGTCAGGGGCTTCCCCAGAGACGGAGTCCCGGAGCAAAGCCGCTAGCGCTCTGCTTGGGACTCCTTCTCTCCTCCAGACATCACTGTTTATATATGGACAGTGATGTCGGGGGCTTCCCCAGAGACAGAGTCCTGGAGCAGAGCCACTAGCGCTCTGCCTGGGACTCCTCTCCTCCTGACATCACTGTCACCTTAGCTCTCAAAAAACGTAATAAGCTCTCACACCGCTCAATCGAGCAAAAAATAAAAAAGTTATGGCTCTCAGAATGTGGTGAAACAAAACATTTTTTTTATTTATTTTTTTAACAAATAGCTTTTTATTTGAAAAAGTAGTAAAATACAACAAAAACCTATATCAATTTGGTATCACCATAATCTTATTTAGCCGCAGAATAAAGTTAAGTTGTCATTTTTACTGCACGGTGAAAGCTGTAAAAACTAAACAAAAAAAACAATGGAGGAATCACAGTTTTTTCCAGTTTCAGCCCACAAAGAATTTTATTTTCACTTTCCCAGTACATTATATGGTACTTTAAATGGTGTCAATTAGAAACGACAACTCCCTCTGCAAAAAATAAGCCCTCACACCACTCTATTGACAGAAAAATATAAAGTTATGCCTCTTGGAAGGTGGGGGGTGAAAAAACTAAACTGAAAAAGCAAAAAAGGGATCAGTCCTGAAATTTCGAATTGAAAACCATTTATGACTATATGTGGGGTATTGCAGTAATCGGGAGAAATTGCTTTTTGGGGTGCTTTTTCTCCTTTATCCTTTGTGAAACTGAAAATTTTAGTGGAAAAAATATTGATATTCATTTTCACTGCCTAATTCCACTAAATTCTGCAAAAAAAACCTGTGGGGTAAAAATTGTAACTATACCTGTAGAAAAATTCTTTGAGGGGTGTAGTTTCCTAAATGGGGGCACTTATGGGGGTTTTCCACTGTTTTGGCACCGCAAGACCTCTTCAAACCGGACATGGTGCCTAAAGTATATTCTAAAAGAAAGGAGGCCCCAAAATCCACTAGGTGCTCCTTTGCTTCTGAGGCTGGTGTTTCAGTCCATTTGCAAACTAGGGCCACATGTGGGATGTTACTAAAAACTGCACAATCTGGGCAATAAATATTGAGTTGCATTTCTCTGATAAAACCTTCTGTGTAACACAAAAAAATTGTATTACAAATGAATTGTGGAAAGAAAATTTTTTTTTGTAAATTTCACCTCTACATTGCTTTAATTCATGTGTAACGCCTAAAGGGTTAATAAACTTTCTGAATGCTGTTTTGAATACGTTCAGGGGTGCAGTTTTTAAAATGGGGCAAGTTATGGGGGGATTCTAATATGTAGACCCCTCAAAACCTATCAACATTTTCTTAAAAATCGGAGAAATTGAAGTTCTGAGCCCTGTAACATCCTAGAAAAATTAAAGGACGCTCAAAAAACGATGCCAACATAAAGTATACATATAGGAAATAATAACTAGTAACTAATTTGTGTGATATTACCATCTGTTTTATAAGCAGATACATTTACATTTAGAAAAATTCTAATTTTTCCAAATTTTCTCAATATTGTACTATTTTTCACAAATAAATATTACATTTATCAACCAAACTTTTTCACTAACAGAAAGTACAATATGTCACGAGAAAACAATCTCAGAATCACTTTAAGGCCTCATTTACACGAGCGTGTGCGTTTTGCGCGCGCAAAAAACGCTGCGTTTTGCGCGCGCAAAAGGCACTTGGCAGCTCCGTGTGTCATCCGTGTATGATGCGCGGCTGCGTGATTTTCGCGCAGCCGCCATCATAGAGATGAGGCTAGTCGACGTCCGTCACTGTCCAAGGTGCTGAAAGAGCTAACTGATCGGCAGTAACTCTTTCAGCACCCTCGACAGTGAATGCCGAACACAATATACACCAACCTGTGAATAAAAAAAGACTTTCATACTTACCAAGAACTTCCTGCTTCCCCCAGTCCGGGCTCCCGGCCGTTGCCTTGGTGACGCGTCCCTCTCTTGTCATGCAGCCCCACCTCCCAGGATGACGCCGCAGTCCATGAGACCGCTGCAGCCTGTGATTGGCTGCAGCCTGTGCTTGGCCTGTGATTGGCTGCAGCTGTCACTTGGACTTAACTGTCATCCCGGGAGGTCGGACCGGAGTTATCGGTAAGTCAGAACGTCTTTTTTTTTTACAGGTTCATGGATTTTCGGAGCGGAAGTCACTGTCCATGGTGCTGAACCAGTTTAATGCTTTCAGCACCGTGGACAGAGACTGTCTCCTGACGTCGCGTACCCGAACATTTTTTACCGGTTTCGGTCAAAACGAGTTTGGCCGAACCCGGTGAAGTTCGGTGCGCTCATCTCGAATTTGACACTCCGTTTGGATGTTTGTAAACAGAAAAGCACGTGGTGCTTTTCTGTTTACATTCAGGAGTTTGACAGCTCTTGCGCGAATCACGCAGTTCGCACGGAAGTGCTTCCGTGCGGCATGCGTGGTTTTCACGCACCCATTGACTTCAATGGGTGCGTGAGTGCGCGAAAAACGCACGATTATAGAACATGTCGTGAGTTTTTTTCTGCGCACACGCGCTGAGCGCAATTCACGCATCGTCTAAACTGCCCCATTGACTAATATAGGTGCGTACGACATGCGTGCAAAGCACGCGCGTCGCACGCGCGTATATTACGTTCGTGTAAATGAGGCCTAAAGCATTCCCAAGTTATTACCACATAAAGTAACACATGTCAAATTTGAAAAAATTGTCTGTGCCACAAGGCCAAAATAGGCTGTGTCCGGAAGGGGTTAATTAATATAGACCCTGGCTATACAGATGGCTATAACTTTTTTAATTTGTTGGGCTAACGACGTGATTTTTGCGACATTTTTTCCGTAGACAATGCAGGTTTCATTTTTTATCGTTTTTATACACACCTTTTTTGCTATTTTAGAATTTTTATTCATAAAGTTTGAAAATAATAGTAAAAAAAGAAGCTTTTTTACGTTTCAGCTATTTTTTTTTTGGTAATAACATAGTTTTACCCTAAAATAGACCTTTTATTTGTGATCGTCATTGTCTACCGTAAATTGTAATATATTACATGTCTATATTAGAGTAATTGGGTCAGCGCTAGCGTTACAACAATGATTGGCGGGGGGGAACTGTTTTTTTGGGGGTGGGTATTTTATGTGTATTTATTATTTAATTTTTTTTTGCACTTTACTTTATTATTTTTTTATTACTATGGTCTGTCCCCCAAAGGTCAAAAAAGACCTTTGGGGAACTTTATATATTTTTTTTCTTTCTTTTACACCATGTTTTTCCACTGTAACTGGAGCTGCACAGCAGCCCCAGTTACAGGGGAAATCAGCCCTCTCATAGTGACGATTGTCACTAATAGGGCTGTGCTGGGTCTTGTTAGACCCAGCAGCAGTCTGTAAGTAATGGCACCCGGCGATCATGTGACCAGTCACATGATCACAGGGAGGAATAGAGACAGCGGCGCGGCCGCTGCCTCTATTCCTATACACAGCGTTCATTGAGCACTGTGTAAAAAGACATCGGAGAAGACAGAAGCAGCTAAAGCTGCTTCTATCTTCTCCTCAGGGTCCCCGGCAGTCATTGAGCAGCAAGTTAAATCGGGCAGCAAGTTAAAACCCGAGCCGCAAAAAGTGTATGGCTCGGGTTTTAAGGACCCTGACCACAGGCCGTAAAAATACAGCCAGCGGTCGGGAACCAGTTAATAAGTCTTTTATTATAGGAAAAAAATGAACACGTTGAAAAAGTACACATATTTGGTATCACCACATTTGTAACGACCCCAACTATAAAACTATAATATTATTTTTCCTGCACGATGAACACTGCAAAAGAAAAAGTAAAAGAACAATGCTAGAATCACAATTTTTTGATCACCACCCCTCCCAAAATATACAATAAAAAGTGATCAAAAAGTCGCATGCATGCCAAAATAGTACCAATAAAAACTACAAACCGTCCTGCAAAATACAAGCCATTACACAGCTTTTTTGACTGAAAAATAAAAAAGTTATGGCACTCAGAATATGGTGACACAAAAAATAAATAATTTTATAAATAAGTGATTTTATTGCGCAAATGCTAAAAAACATAAAAAAAACTATATACATATGGTATCGCCGTAATCGCGATAAAAACCATAGTCAGAATTTAGGGTTTTTGGTCACCTTGCTTGCCATAAAATGGAATAAAAAGTGATCAAAAAGGTTGCATGTGTCCCAAAGTGGTACCAATGAAAACCAAAGATTGCCCCACAACAAATAAGCCCTCACACAGCACCGGTGGAGAAAAAATAAAAAAGGTCTGGCTCTCAGAATATGGCGATGCAAAATGTGCGGATTGTTCCAAAAGCGATAAGATTGTGCACTATTTATCAATGCGACGCTGGCATTATCTACGGATTATTATTTAGTTACCCCATTATTATGCCCTCTTACTATTCCCCTGATGTACTCCGGACAGCTTACATATGCTCCCACCTTATAAACTGAAATACCAGCAAAACGCCAAACAGAACTGCTACCATGCTAAATCTGCGCCCCAAAAGCCAGATACCACTCCCTCCCTTCTGAGCCCTACAGCGTGCCCAAACAGCAGTTTACGTCCACAGATATGGCAGAACCCGGTTAATATTTTATGAGGTATTTGTCTTCAGTGGCACAAACTGGGCATAACATATAGTGCACTAAAATGGCATATTGGCGGAAAATTTTAATTTTCACTCTGCCCCATCCGTTGCGCATTAACCCCTTCGCACACCACGACTTAATAGCATGTCGTGGATTGGGGGGTGATGTATGGAGCGTGCTGGGACTAACGGACAGGAACAGTGAACGCGCTGTTACAGGAGCATGCAAAAATGATAATATACTGCAATACATTAGTACTGCAGTGTATTGTACCAGCTATCTAGTGATTGCTGGTTCAAGTCCCCTAGGGGGACTAATAAACTGTGTAAAAACAAAAGTAAATTATTATTAGTGAAACAAATTAAATAAATATTTAAAGTAAAAAAAAAAACCTCTTCACATTTTTTCCCTAAAGTAATGTAAAAAAATAAAAAAAAATACACAAAATTGGTATCGCTGTGTCTGTAAGTCCAAACTATTACAATATACCATTATTTAACTCACACGGTGAACGCCGTGAAAAATAAAGAATTTTAAATGCAAAATCGCAGTTTTTTGGTTACCTTGGCTCTACCAAAAAATGTAATAAAAAGTTCTCAAAAAGTTGTATGTGCCAATAAAAACTTCAGCTCGTTCCGCAAAAAATAAGCCCACACACTACTCTAATGATGGAAAAATAAAAAAGTTATGGCTCTTGGAAAGCGGGGAGGGTAAAATAAAAAATGGATCAGTCCGGAAAGGGTTAATTACTTTGTAATGAAAAAAACATTTATGACCACATGTGGGGTATTGCCGTACTCGGGACAAATTGCTTTACAAATGTTAGGGTGCTTTTTCCTCCTTTATCCTTTGAGAAATTGAAAAAATTCAACATTTTAGTGGAAATAATTTTAATATTCACTTTCACGTCCTAATGCTCACGTGGGGTCAAAATGCTCACTATACCCCAAAGTCGTGTAGTTTCCCAAATGGGGTCACTTTTGTGTGGTTTCCACTGTTTTGGTCTCTCAGGAGATTTGCAAATTCTACATAGCACCCGAAAACCATTTCAGTTAAATTTGAGCTCCAAAAGACAAATAGCGCTCTTTCCATTCTAAGCCCCACCGTGGGTCCAAACTGCAGATTATTACCACATATTGCATATGTACGTAATCGGGAGAAATTGTTTTACAAATGTTGGGGTGCTTTTTCTTCTTTATTCCTTGTAAAAATTAAAAATATCAAAGTTTTTTCATAAAAAAAGTAGATTTTTACCTTTACAGACTAATTCTAATGAATTCAGCAAAACAAAATGCTAACTATACCCCTATAAATATTCCTTGAGGGGTGTTTTGGTCCCTCCAGTGCATTGAAAACGGGACATGGCTCTGAGAACTATTCCAGCAAAATCAGAAATCCAAAATCCAAATGGTGCTCCTTCTCTTCGGAGCCCTGCTGTGGGTACAAACAGCAGTTTATTACCACATATGGGGTATTTCTATAATCGGGAGAAATTGCTTTACATATGTTGGGGTGTTTTTTCACCTTTATTTCTTGTAAAAATTAAAAATGTATATGTTTTTTCAGAAAAAAAAGTAGATTTTCATCTTCACATACTAATTCAAATAAATTTAGCAAAAAAACTGTGGGGTCAAAATGCTAACTACACCCATAGATAAGTTTCTTGAGGGGTGTAGTTTGCAAAGTGCTGTCACTTTTGGGGGGTTTCCACTCTTTTGGCACCACAAGATCTCTTCAAACCTGACATGGTGCCTAAAATATATTTAAATAAAGAAGGCGCCCAAATCCACTAGGTGCACCTTTGCTTCTGAGACCGGTGTTTCAGTCTATTAGCACACTAGGGCCACATGTGGGATATTTCTAAAAACTACAGAACCTGGGCAATAAATATTGAGTTGCATTTCTCGGGCAAAACCTTCTGTGGTACAGAATTTTTTTATTACAAATTAATTTTGGCAAAAAAAAAAATGACATTTGTAAATTTCACCTTTACTTTGCTTTAATTCCTGTGAAACGCCTAAAGGGTTAAAACACTTTCTGAATGCTGTTTTGAATACTTTTAGGGGTGCAGTTTTCAAAATGGGGTGATTTATGGGGGCTTTCTAAAATATAAGACCCTCAAAGCCACTTCAGATCTGAACTGGTCCCTGAAAAAATAGCCTTTTGAAATTTTCTTGAAAATATGAGAAATTGCTGCTAAAGTTCTAAGCCCTTCAATGTCCTTGAAAAATAAAAGAATGTTCATAAAATAATGCAAACATAAAGAAGGCATATGGTAAATATAAACTAGTAAGTATTTTGTGTGGTATTACTATCTGTTTTGCAAGCAGATACATTTAAATTTAGAAAAATGCTAATTTTTGCAAATTTTCTCCAAATCTTGGTGTTTTATACAAATAAATATTACATTTATCGACCAAATTTTTTCACTAACATAAAGTACAATATGTCACGAGAAAATATTCTCAGAATCTCTTGGATAGGTAAAAGCATTCCGACGTTATTACCACATAAAGTGACACATGTCAGATTTGAAAAATCGCCTTCGTCATGAAGGCCAAAACAGGCTCAGACTTGAAGGGGTTAAGGTCTAATAGGTTGTTTGTGAATCAGCCCATAAGAAATTAACCCTGGTGTCAAGTGATTGGCTCCAAAATCCGCTGCAAATGGGGTTGTCTTCTGCTGAGCCTTTGGGGGCCTGGGGTCACCAGATGGTTATCTGATAATCAGGTGGGACAGTCTCACCCTGATCTCATTACTGCCACATTATATAGGTGCCAGTTGCGTGAACAGAGCTGAATGTTACATTTTGTCTCCTGGGTTAATTTTGCCTTCCCTTTTCACACCGAGATAAATCTTTCCAACCTTCTATTCACATAATCTGTATTATTATTTCTGTGGAAGCCTCATTTTAATTATGTTATGTAACCATACAGTATAAATAAAGTAAGAAATAATAGAAAGATGACTAGAAGGTCTGAGTATTTGCCCATTTGTCTTTCGTAGCAAGAAGTAAATACTGTCTTATGACGGATCTATTATTAGGCGCTTTTATTTTACTGATGATATATTGCCAGGAAACCATCTATGGTTAGGAATTAACCATTAGGCCTCATGCACACGACCGTAGCCGTGTGCACGGCAGTGATTTTCGGGTCGGCCGGCTGCGGACTGTCAGCTGCGGGCCGCGCGCTAATCGTACGACATGCACATGGCCGCCGTCATTGTTTTCAATGAGCCTGGACCGCAGAAGATGTCCGTAATAGGACATGCCCGTTCTTTCTGCAGTGCGGGTTCCCGGGCCATGCACGGACCGTAAAAACTACGGTCGTGTGCATGGCCCCATAGAAAAGAATGGGGCCGCAATTCTCACATGGATTTTCGGGGGAATTGCGGCCGCAAAAACACGTTCGTGTGCATGGGGCCTTAACGTTGGATTGTATTTGGTCACTGTAAATTGCGCTCTGCATTACTCAAAACTGATTTTGTACAGGTTTAACTCCTTAACGCACCATGATGTAACTGCACCTCATAGTGTGGGGGCTGTAGTATGGAGCGTGCTCACGCACTGAGCCCACTCTATTTGCTGCGAGTGTCAGCTAACACCTCACTCCAACAACTTAGATGCCGCAGTCAATATAATATAATTTGCTTCGACTTCTTCTATGTGAGTAATTTTTTAATATTATTGTAAGAGAAATCAAAAGGTTGATAAACTCATAAGGGGGGAATACGCCTTTAAGTCCAATCTTGAGAGTTCTCAGGTCACTAACCAGTAGTATTACTGCATTGAGTTTTTATATTTCGAAACTATCTATAGCGACAAATCTTCCCCTTTCCTCTTGCAGTATTTTCCTTTCAATGCAGTACCAAACGTGTTTAAAGCTCTGCAACCTGTAGTTTAACTGTTAGTACTTTGGTAACTTTAGCATCTATGATCCATGAATAAGAGCAACGTCCAGGGCCGTATTTGCCACTAGGCATTGGGGGTACAGTGCCTAGGGCATCAAGTAAGGGGCCGGCGGTTGCAGGGTGTTTTTAAATTATAGTTTGTTTAATTAAAAAGTTAATTTGTGACCTGACTGACCAGCAGTCAGATCACTCACAGGGCAGGAGGTTGTATGCACTTCACCAGCCCCCTACAGGCTGTAAGACACGCCCTCAGTTAATGGATTGGCCAGAACTGCTCACCTGAGCAGAGGTGGCCAATCCGAGAACGGTGGGCGTACCTTAGACTTAGTCTATGAAGCACTGTGGGGAACGAAATGTCTTCAATTGTATCCACGTCCTTAGGAATCAGATATAATTAGAAACGCTGGTGAGGCAATGGAATTTTTAGACGCTTTTCTTGTGGCACCGACGCTTTTCTTGTGGAACGCTGGAGCATGCCTGATCAGAAAAGACCAGTCCTGCATCAACAGAAATTTTACTGCTGGGCCCCGCCAACGCTAGTAACTCCTAGCACGGGGACACCTTTGTATCTGAAGGAGTCCCCGCACAAATGTTATAGTGGTGCACGCACCAGAGATGCGCCAAAATTCTGGTGCGTCTTGGGTGACCTTGTGTCACTTACAAGGCTCAGAAAACCAAGCAGTGACAACTCCAAGCTGTCATTGGTCAGTTTACATCAGGTGGTGGCCGGTTGCCTAATTTCATTGGCCTACTTAGTAGGCCAATGAACTGAGGTAGCCTGGGACCATGTGATGTATACTAACCATTGACTGCTTAGAGCTGTCACTGCTTAGTTTACTGTCAGACCCAGGAAGGTAAGTATAATAATTGGACAATTGTTTTGCTTTTTTAGTTATTAGTGCTACTAATGTTTTTTTTTGTGTGTTTATTTACAGGTTCGGATATTGGACTACATCGCATTCAAGGACTACTTTTATGACGCATTTTTATTTTTAATAAATTGTTTAAAGAGGGTTCTGTGGGGGGGGGGGTATTTCATTCAAATATATTTTTCTGTGTGCCTGTGTTCTTTTTAACTTTATTACTACTGCCTTAGTAATGGTGACCGTCTGATAGACAGCATTCATTACTAAGGTGGGGTTTACTGTTAGCCAGTGAAGAGGCTAACCCCAACCCCCATTGTTACCCCAGTACCCACTGCCACCAGAGGTGCCGGGAAGAGCTGGGTACCATACAATACCCGACCATCTGAAGTGATGGTCGGGTACTGGTGTGACCACAGGCTTGCATTATTAGGCCATTTTTCATAACCAGACAGATACAACACAGCAGCAGGCTAGCATTACCAGGGTGGGAAAGCACATTGTTTTTGGGCTTTCCCAGCCTAATAATGCCAGCCTGCAGTCGCTCCAGTACCTGACCATCACTTCAGATGGTCGAGTACTGGATGGTACCCGGCTCTTCCGAGCTCCCCTGGTGGCGGTGGGTACCGGAGTAATAATGGGGGCCTCTTAAACCGGCTAACACTAAGCCCCGCCTTAGTAATGGACGCTGTCTATCAGACAGCCGCCATTACTAAGGCAGTAGTAATGAAGTTAAAAAAAACACCAATAAAGAAAATTTATTTTATTGAAATAACCCCCCCACAAACACACACACACAATCCACATTAACCATTTTATTAAAAATAAAAACGCCGTCATCTAAGTAGTCCTCGAATCCGACGTAGTCCAACAACCGAACCTGTAAAAAACACAAACACAAAAAAATATTAGTAACACTATTGAGTAAAAAAAGCAAAACCATTATCATACTTACCTTCCTGGGTCTATGACAGTAAACTAAGCGGTGACAGCTCTAAGCTGTCCATTGGTTAGTTTATATCACATGATCCAAGGTTACCTCAGTTCATTGACCTACTTTTAAAAGTAGGAAAATGTGCTGATGTAACCGACGGGGCGCAATTTGCTCCAGTCGGGAAGGGGGGCTGCTGCAGGGGTGACCTGATCAATAAAAGGGGAAATGGGCCCACACTTCATGTGGGGGGGGCAGGGGAGGAAATGTTAATGGGGTAGCACTGAGCATTTCTTTTAGGGTAAGTTCACACGTAGCGTAAAAACTGCAGATTTTCCGCAACGGATTTCATTGCGAAAAAATTGCAGTGTAATAGAGTAGCAGCAGAGTGGATGAGATTTGAACAAATCTCATCCACACGCTGCGTAAAAAAAACACTGGAAAAACTTTCATAAATTGACCTGCAGTACGGATTTTTAATCTGCAGCATGTCAATTTATGCTGTGGGATCGCTGGTTTTCTGTTGCAGGTTTTCCCCATTGAATTCAACAATTAGCACATGCGATTTTTGCAGCGGAAAAGCTGTGTTATCGGGGGCGTCAGCACTAAAAGTGCCCAGTGCAGCATCAACGCCACATACAGCCCTAGCAACATCAGTGATTTATCAAGCACATATATAAAACATACTTATTATAAAGTATATATGAAGTATAAATATCTAAGGTTTTATATGGATTACTAAACGCTTGTACATTCTTTATTTTACAGAGGAGCTGTTGTTCATGGAGTGATGCTAGATGCAGTTTACATTTACACTCAACATAGGTTCTTATCCCTACTTCTTTCTTCTGTATATATTGTATACACTCTCTTGATTTACTGCTATCACATTTCATGTCTGTCCTAAGTATACTGTGTCAAAAATGGGGATCATCTCTTACACACAACTCTACACTTTTTGCAAATGTCATTTCTGAGCTGTGTGGTCTTTGCTGGTCATAAGACATAGGACCTGATGATGTCATCACCTCAGGTTTCTGTAAACATGTCAAAACAGATCTTCTGAAGACCAAACAGAACAAAATCTGAGGGATTTAGGGTAAGAATTGAGGAGGAAACTAAACTCTGCTCACAGTAGGGGCAGGAAGGCCTATGTCTGGGGTATAAAAACACTCATATCTTCTAATTTGTGAAGGGAATATCGGATTATACATTCAGCCTAAATGTCCAGCCCTTCCATACACCATAAACTAGGTAGGTAGCAGTTAAAATGTGGCAATACATAATTTGTGTGTCTACTTCACTTTATAAGACTATATTACTATTATATTATATATTAATATTACAACAGCAAAAAAAGAAAATATTAATTACAATTCAGAAGTGTAAGTAGATACAATAAAGCCTACTGTTTTGATCGTATCATTCCTTAATATCATTATACAAGATCCTTTTAATAATTGTCTTTAACCCCTTCCCTCTTTAGCCACTTTTAACCTTCCTGACAGAGCCTCATTTTTCAAATCTGACATGTGTCACTTTATGTGGTAATAACGTCGGAATGCTTTCACCTATCCAAGCGATTCTGAGATTGTTTTCTCGAGACACATTGCACTTTAAGTTACTGGCAAAATTTGCTCGATATGTTCAGTATTTAATTGTGAAAAACACCATAATTTACCGAAATATTGCATAAATTTGCATTTTTCTCAATTTTAATGTATCTGCTTGTAAGTCAGGCAGTTATACCACACACAATTTTTGCTAATTAACATCCCCCATGTGTCTACTTTAGATTGGCATCGTTTTTTGAACATCCTTTTATTTTTCTATGACATCACAAGGCTTAAAACTTTAGCAGCAATTTCTCACATTTTCAAGAAAATTTCAAAAGGCTATTTTTACAGGGGCCAGTTCAGTTGTGAAGTGGCTTTGAGGGCCTTATATATTAGAAACCCCCAAAAAGTCACCCCATTTTAAAAACTTCACCCCTCAAAGTATTCAAAACAGCATTTAGAAAATGTCTTAACCCTTTACACATTTCACAGGAATTAGGCTGGGTTCACACGACCTATTTTCAGACGTAAACGAGGCGTATTATGCCTCGTTTTACATCTGAAAATACGGCTACAATACATCGGCAAACATCTGCCAATTCATTTGAATAGGTTTGCCGACGTACTGTGCCGTCGACCTGTCATTTACGCGTCGTTGCTTGACAGCTGTCAAACGATGACGCGTAAATTGACTGCCTCGGCAAAGAAGTGCAGGACACTTCTTTGCAACGTAATTTGAGCCGTTCTTCATTGAAGTCAATGAAGAGCAGCTCAAGATTACGGGCGTGAAAGACGCCTCGCATTGTGCGAGGAGGAGCTTTTACATCTGAAACAAAGCAGCTGTTTTCTCCTGAAAACAGTCTGTTTTTTCAGACGTAAAAGACAGTTCTCGTTTGCACATACCCTTAAAGCAAAGTAGAGGTGAAATGTACAAATTTCATATTTTTTTGCAGAAATAAATTTTTAATACAATTTTTTTTATAACACAGAAGATTTTACCACAGAAATGCAACCCAATATTTGTTGCCCAGTTTCTGCAGTTTTAGGAAATATCCCACACGTGAACCTAGCGTGATACTGGACTGAAGCACAGGCTACAGAAGCAAAGGAGCACCTAGTGGATTTTGGGGCCTTATTTTTGTTAGAATATATTTTAGGCACCATGTCAGGTTTGAAGGGCTCTTGCGGTGCCAAAACAGTGAAAATCCCCCAAAAGTGACCCCATCTGGGAAACTACACACCTCAAGGAAATTATCTAGGGGTATAGTGAGCATTTTGACCGCACAGGTTTTTTACAGAAATTATTGGAATTAGGCCCTGAAAATTTATATCTACATTTTTCAAAGAAAATGTAGGTTTAGCGATTTTTTTTTCTCATTTCTACAAGGACTAAAGGAGAAAAAGCACCGAAAAATTTGTAAAGCCATTTCTGCCAAGTAAAACAATACCCCACATGTGGTAATAAATGGCTGTTTGGACACACGGCAGGGCTTAGAAGGGAAAGAGCGCTATTTGGCTTTTGGAGCTCAAATCTAGCAGGAAAGGTTTTCGGAGGCCATGTCACATTTACAAAGCCCCTGAGGGGACAAAACAGTGGAAACCCCCCACAAGTGACCCTATTTTGGAAACTACACCCATTGAGGAAATTATCTAGGGGTATAGTGAGCGTTTTGACCCCACAGGTTTTTTACAGAAATTATTGGAAGTAGGCCCTGAAAATTTATATCTACATTTTTCAAAGAAAATGTAGGTTTAGTGATTTTTTTTTCTCATTTCTACAAGGACTAAAGGAGAAAAAGCACCGCAAAATTTGTAAAGCAATTTCTCCCAAGTAAAACAATACCCCAGATGTGGTAATAAACGGCTGTTTGGACACACGGCAGGGCTTAGAAGGGAAAGGGCGCTATTTGGCTTTTGGAGCTCAAATCTATCAGGAATGGTTTTCGGAGGCCATGTCACATTTACAAAGCCCCTGAGGGGACAAAACAGTGGAAACCCTCCACAAGTGACCCTATTTTGGAAACTACACCCATTGAGGAAATTATCTAGGGGTATAGTGAGCGTTTTGACCCCACAGTTTTTTTGCATAAATTATTGGAAGTAGGCCCTGAAAATGACAATCTAAATTTTTTCTAAGAAAATGTAAGTTTAGCTAATTTTTTCTCATTTCCACAAGGACTGAATGAGAAAAAGCACCATAAAATTTGCAAAGTAATTTCTCCCGAGTAAAACAATACCCCACATGTGGTAATAAATGGCTGTTTGGACACATGGCAGGGCTTAGAATGGAAAGAGCGCTATTTGGCTTTTGGAGATCACATTTAGCAGGAATGGTTTGCGGAGGCCAGGTCACATTTGCAAAGCCCATGAGGGGACAAAACAATGAAAACGCCCAAAACGTGACTCCATTTAAGAAACTACACCTCTTGAGGAATTCATTTAGGGGTGTAGTGAGCGTTTTGACACCACAGATGTTTCATAGAATTTATTAGAATTGGGCAGTGAAAATAAAAACAATCCTTTTTCTTCAATAAGACGTAGCTTTAGCGCAAATTTTTTTATTTTCTCAACAAATAAAGGAAAAAAAGAACCCCACATTTGTAAAGCAATTTCTCCCGAGTACGGCAATACGTGGTCATAAACTGCTGTTTGGGCAAACGGCAGGGCTCAGAAGGGAAGGACTGCCATTTGGAGTGCAGATGTTGCTGGATTGGTTTCTGGGTGCCTGTGGGCCGAAAACAGTGGAAACCCCCCAGAAGTGACCCAATTTTGGAAACTAAACCCCTCAATGCATTTACCTAGGGGTGTAGTAAGCATTTTAACCCTGCAGGTGATTGGCAGAAATTGGTGTGCACTCGATGTTGCAGAGTGAAAATGGGATTTTTTTCCATAGATATGCCAATATGTGGTGCCCAGCTTGTGCCACCATAGCAAGACAGCTCTCTAATTATTATTCTGGGTTTCCTGGTTTTAGAAACACCCTACATGGGACACTAATCTTTTGCCTGGACATTCGACCAGGCTCAGGAGTGAAAGCGTACCATGCCAAATTGAGGTCTAATTTGGCGATTTACAAAGTATTGGTTCACAACTGCAGAGGCTCAGATGTGAATTAATAAAAAGAAACCCCTGAGAAGTGACCCCATTATGGAAACTCCACCCCTCAAGGCATTTATTAAGGGGTGTAGTGAGCATTTTCACCCCACAAGTCTTTTCCATAAATGATTGCACTGCGGATAGTGCAAATTAAAAATTTATATTTTTCCCTAGATATGCCATTCAGTGCCATATATGTGGAAGGAAACGGTGTAGGGCTCAGAGCGGAGGGAGCACCATTTGCCTTTTGGAGAGCGGATTTTGCTTGGTAGTAGATTTATTTGAGTATCGCTGATGTTTCCATTTATAATGTGGGGGTACATGTAAGCCGGGCAGAGTATATCAGGGGCATAGTCAGGTGGTATAATAATGGGGTAAAAAAACAATAAAATTATCCATAGATGTGTGTTACGCTGTGAAGCAATCCTTTCTGCACAGGCCGGTGTCGCACTGATATATGGCGTCCTTTCTTATCCCCCTTTTGGTCTACACTCCGCACCTTTGCAGTTTGGGGAATTTTGCTGGGAAGTGTTGTCCTGTTATAATACGGGCACCGTTGCTTCCAGCGGATATGTTTGGGCTCTCCCCTTCCTGGTTCCCTCATTTTAGGTCCTTGATAAATCGCCTCTTGAAACAGAAGTAATGTTCCCCTCGGACCTGCACAACTGCATATTTTTTTATTTCCTGACTTATTGGAGCCATAACGAATTTTATTTTTCATAGACGTAGTGGTATGAGGGCTGGTTTGTTGTGGGACTAGCTGTAGTTATTATTGGTACCATTTTGGGGTACATGCGGCTTTATGATCACCTTTTATCCTATTTTTTGGGAGGCCAGGTAAACAAAAAAACGCAATTCTGGCACAGCTTTTTTAGTTTTTTTTATACAGCGTTCACCATGCGTTATAAATTACGTTAACTTTATTCTGCGGATCAGTACAATTCCGGCGATACCTAATTTATAGCACTTTTTTATGTTTTACAACTTTTTGCACAATAAAATTACTTTTGTAAAAAGAATGTCTTTTTTCTGTTGCCAAGTTGTGAGAACCATAACTATTTAATTTTTTTGTCAACTGAGCTGTATGAGGGCTTGTTTTTTGCGGGACGAGCTATAGTTTTTATAGGTACCATTTTTGGATACGTGCGACTTTTTGATCACTTTTTATTCTAATATTTGTAGGGCAAAGTGACCAAAAAACAGAAACTCTGGTAAAGTTTTTTGCGTTTTTTTTTTACGCTGTTCACCGCATGCAATAAATAATATAATATTTTGATACCTCAGGTTGTTACGGTCGCGGCGATACCAAATACGTATGGTTTATTATTATTTTTCAATAATAAAGGACTTGATAAGTGTAAAAGGGGGATTGTGTTTTATTTTATTACTTGAAACTTTTATTGTTTTCAAACTTTTATTTTTTGCACTTTTTTGTACACTTTTTTATACTTTTTTTTTACTTTTTTTTTTCTCAAGTCCCACTAGGGGACTTGAAGGTCCAACGGTCAGATTTTTTTTTTCTGTCAGTCATTCACTGACAGCAAGCCAATTAGGCTTCGCCTCCCGGCGGGGCCTAAATCAGCTTCCGTAATGGCAGAGCAGGAGGCCATTGTGTCTCCTGTTGCCATAGCAGCAGTCGGCAGTCCTGATTGCCTGTCAGGGCTGGCGATCTGCTAGTAACCGCTACGATGCAGCAATCGCTTTCGATTGCTGCATCGAAGGGGTTAATGGCAGGGATCGGAGCTAGCTCCGGTTCCTGCCGTTACTGGTGGATGTCAGCTGTAACATACAGCTGACTTCCACCGCTGATGACGCCAGATCAGCTCCTGAGCCGACGCCATCTTGCCGGCGGCTACGGAATCCGATCAGGCTCCGCCGCCGGGCGGATCTTAACCGGCTTCCGTGCTAGGCAGACCGGGAGGCCAGTATTAGGCCTCCGGTTGCCATTGCAGCCACCGAACCCCGGCACTTTCATTGCTGGGGTTCCGATGAGCTGCAAACAGGTTAAATGTAGCGATCACGTTTGAGCGCTGCATTAAATGGGTTAATGGCGGGGATCGAAGCTAATTTCGGTTCCCGCCATTACAGCCGGATGTCAGCTGTCAGATACAGCTGACATCCGGGGATGATGGCACCGACTCAGCTTCTGAGCCGGTGCCAAACATTTGGCGTAAGTATACGACATTTTGCGGGAAGCACTGGCTTTCCATGTCGTATACTTACGACAAATGACGTGAAGGGGTTAAAGACACAGACGCTTCCTAACAGCAACTCAATAAACTTCCGTTCTGGGAATTGCTCAACCAGTGATTCCATAACAATTTGATAACTTTGGAATGCTTTTATTTTTTCAAGCAATTCAAGCAATTCTGAGAATGTTCTCTCGTGATACATTGCACTTTAAGTTAGTGGTAAATGTGGTCGATACATTCAGTGTTTATTTTTCCGATGAGCTGCAAACACCTTAAGTGCAGCACTCGCGTTTGAGCGCTGCACTTAAGGGGTTAATGGCGGGGATCGAAGCTAATTTCGGTCCCCGCCATTACAGCCGGATGTCAGCTGTCAGATACAGCTGAGATACGGCGATTATGGCACCGACTAAGCTTCTGAGCCGGTGCCAAACATTTGTAGTAAGTATACGACATTTTGCGGGAAGCACTGGCTTTCCATGACGTATACTTACGACAAATGTCGGGAAGGGGTTAAGGAAAAGTCCCTCAATATTGTAAACAGTGGGTCAGAAAGTGAAATATTACTGAAATCAGTTTTTAATATTCCAGTTTTCACACTGGTCACTAGAGCAGTCACAATAAGCTAATATTTCATGTTTTCTGTAGCTCATTTGTCAGCTTTACTCTATAGACTGAGAGAGAATGAACAGAGTCATCTCCTTGTCATTAGCGAATTAGCTCATTAATGATACTTCTATTGTATTGCTGAAGGTCTAGATAAGGTAGTATAGTAACACTATACACACACACACACAATCCAAAAGAAGAGGCAGCACTCCAATAGTGTAGAAAAATCCAAAATGTATTCACCCAACATACAGGCAACGCTTTTCCTTCCCATTGAAGGTATTTTCATGCCAAAATGCCTTTAATGGGAAGGTGAAACGTTGCCTGTATGTTGGGTGAATACATTTTGGATTTTTCTACACTATTGGAGTGCTGCCCCTTGTTTTGGATTGTTGTTGAACATGGTTGAGATTTTTTGGCAAGATTCCTCTGGGGATAGCACCCATATCTTTATGCTACAATGCAGCTCCTATATCACGTTTGTTCTTGGACTATACACACACAGATTAGTAAGGCTCTGTATGCAGCTCCTCTGACACTCTCAGGTCTCCAGGGGTGGGGTCTGTACTCCATCACTATCTGGAGACTATAAGAATCTATGATATTTTTCCAAGGATGTGTATATCTCCAGTATGGCCACCCGCAGAGAAATTTTTTAAATAGAAAACAAATAGCTACAACATTTAACAAAAAACAACAACACACTGAACAAATACATTATTCCTTTTCTACAGACTTAGGCTCAGTTCACATCTTGTTATGTGCACACGTTTGTGGTATACGACGATGTATACATTTTTAAAGTTCCAAACATGTATGCATTTGTAACATACACTTATATTTTTTGCAATATGCGTCATATAAGCTTTTTGTAACGTCCACAGCCGTGGACCGTCGTGCTTACCTGCCCCCCATACAGCCGCGGCCATGGACAAGTGAGTACCAGTTGGCATCTCCCTCCTGAGAGATGCCGGCACTCAATTCTGCGTCGCTGCACTAGTTCCCGTAGGGTGCGCGCCCGTTCACGCCCGGCCTTAAAGGGCCAGTGCACACACATAAGGAAAATCTGTAATTAGCCAATGATCACCCTGGACGATAAAAAGGGCTCTACCCATTCATTCATTGCCTGAGCATTGTGTTTACCGTGTTAGTCTTGCAAATGGTCCCTTAGTATTTTCCTGTTCCCGTACCCTGCTACCTGTATAGTTGGAGTCGTGTTGTGCCACTGGTCACGCCTGCTGCGTTACACCACGCCTGGTGTCGGCTGCCAAGGTCCCATCTGAACCTAGCCGTTGTACTGTCTGGACTACTACAGGTACCTTTGTGCTTGGACTATATATACATTGACTTGGTATTCTGTTTGGCCAGCCAAACCCACAGATCGTGACACTTTTATACATTTGTGTCCGTTCTTACTTCTAAAAACGTATACGTTTTAGGTTCTGGAGCCAAATCAAACTTTGTAGAGTCAAGATTTGTAAACACAAAATATAAGGAAAGTAGGAAGTGGCTGCAATGTGAAGGACTCAGGGGCTTGGAAGGGGGATGCACTGTTTTGTCTCGTAATCTGGGTAACTTTCCATATATGGTGACAAAAACTTATTTTAAGTTGTAATTAACTTTTACATAAGCAAACCTTGGTTTTAAGATTTCATACTTCGTCCATACGTAGCTATTCACTTCAATACAAATAAAAATGTATATAGGGGTATACTTTTGTAAAAGTACTAAAAAGCGCAGTAGACTACGCTTTTCAGGACTTGGCAAAAAAAGGATTAAATGTAAGAGCACAAACTACGCTATTAGGGCATCCGTCCTGACACTAGAAATCAATGCACACGCTGTGGAACACGTTTTGACACAGTTTTTTCATGTCAAAACCTGCACGGCAGACATATAGTAAAAGCGAGATGTGAACTTAGCCTTACATCTAATTAATGAACCTAAAATTAAATACATGAGACATTCCTCAAATATTACTAATATATTCTGCTGAATATATAGCTTTACTTTTTTTTTTTTAGAAGTTTTCTATCAGTGATAGAAATTTAAGCATTTTGCACCATTAATGGTGATCAACAATGAGCATTGTGTCTGACATTTTGAGGGGGGTTCAGATGCTCTACAGTGCCCCTTGGTCCTTTTGGTTTCACAATATGTTGGGATGCAAGTGTATAGACTCATATTATTTTTTTCTGAGATGTCTACTTTGTATGATTTAGCTGTAAAAAATGTTATTATACCTACTTTCGCATTCCTACGAAAAGGTGCATCACCAATGAAATTATGCTTCAAATTTCATAAACATATTTACCAAAAACCTCAAAAGCCGTGCCCAACATTATATCTAAATTGGGTAACTGCAATAATTGCACATTATTGTTGGTAATATTGGTCTCTTTGGCGGTGCATGAAACCGCATATCTTCATGCTGTTCATGTGTCTGTAATTCCAGATCACAAAAAAATCAGCTGACAGTTTATTTTTGTTACAGTGTCTTTTATCATACTACGCAAGTTCCTTCTTTCTTAATGAATCTGTGAAGCGAGTTAGCCTGAACGGCAGAGGACAACAGTGTTGTATAAGAAGGAAGAATAATACCCATATAATAACAAATCTCATTCTTGTTTGTTTTTCAGTTTTTACATGTACGGTTTTGTTTATAAACTTTTACAAAGGAACGTTTGTTCTTTGGCTGAATTTTTTTATTCTAAGATACTAACATATTTGACACAGATTTAAGTGAACTACACATATGTTTACAGTATTTTGTGGCGAGAGATGGAAAATCCTCTTCTGTTTAAAATATTCCATCTGCTCCAGAGATCTCTGAGTAGAAGTGGCCATATGAGAGCAGTGTGCAGAAAGCCATAGGCTGAGAAGCCTATGAAAGATCACACAGCTGGCTGAGTATGTGCAGATGTGGCTCCTGCAATTAGATTATTTACCAGACTCAAAGCTATTGAAATCACAAACATATTCCAGATATTGTATCCATTTACTGTATTGTTGGTGGGCTGCTTTTTATTCCAAGCTGACATGGGGAGTTATAAAGTAGGGAGCTATTATGATGAGCCCCATTTAAGACCACATCTCTGTAATCCAGAAAATGTAATGGGCATGATTGTACATAATGTATCTCCTCTGTATTCTATATAAAATAGACACTTTCCTTCTGCAGTTAGGCTAAAAAAATCACCGTGTAATGGCCGTTTTTTTTAACGGCCATCGAATGGACGTTTTCAGAACAATATAGTTCCATGGCTGTATTCACACGGCTGTTTTTTTTTTTAACGGCCTGTGAATACTGGCCTTCAAATAATAAGACGCCCTATTTTTGCCCGTTTTCTCGGCCAGACAGTCCCCATAGTACTCAATGGATCCGTTTTTAACAAATCAATTTTTCAGAAATCAATTCTTGTGATGGCCGTTAAAAACGGTACTTACCCTCACAAGAGAATTTCCCAGGTACAGCACTACTTTATGCGCTGAGCCCAGCAAAGCCCTTGACGTCACTGTCCATATATGTACAGTGAAGTCAGAGCTTTTAACTATGCAGTCCCCGGCCAGAGTTTCGCAAGCGCTCTAGCCGGGGACTCCTGTCTTGGGAAAGTCCTTGATGTCACTGTCCATATATATGGACAGTGACTTAAGGGGCTCCCTCCAGGAGCAGAATCCCCAGTCAGAGCATTGCTGACGCTCTGGTCGGTGAGTCAGTTTCTAGAGGAGCCTCTGGCATCACTAGCCATATATGGACAGTGACATCGGGGGCTCCTCCTGGAGTGGAATCCCCAGCCAGAGCTTTTCCGACACTCTGGCCGGTGATTCTGCTCCTAGAGGAGCCCCTGGCATCACTATTCATATATGGACAGGGACGTCAGGGGCTTCTTCTGGAGCAGAATCCCCGGTCAGGACACAGGTGCAATTGAATATTGTGGCAAAGCAGGAAACTATCCGTTCCCTGCACTGCCATTCACTATTCCTGGAGCGGAATCTCTGGCCAGAGCTTTGCCAACGTTCTGGCCAGTAATTCCGCTCCTAGAAGAACCCCTGGTGTCACTAACCATATATAGACTGAGACATCAGGGGCTCCTCCTGGAGTGGATTCCCCGGCAATGCTGTGGCTGCGGATTTCGCTCTTAGAGGGAGCCCTAATTGCGCTATTTACAGGAGGGTAGCGCTGTCCTCAGGGTGGGGTGTGTGTGGCTATCCCCAGGGTGGGGTTTGTTTGACGCTATCTACAGGGGGGTGTAGTGCTATCTAAAGGAGGTGTGGCGCTATCTACAGGGAGCATGTAGCACTATCTACGGAGGAGGTGTGTGGCACTATCGAGGTGGGGTGTGGCACTATCTTCAAAGGGGGTGTGGCACTATCTACATGGGCACTGTTGCACTATCTGTACACTATTTAGAGGGGACACTGTGGCGCTATTTACATGGGCACTGTGTGTGGCACTATCTACATGGGCACTGTAGCACTATGTGGGCACTATGGCACTTTATATGTGCGCACCCTGGCACTATCTACAGTGGGAGCTGTGGCACTATGTGAGCACTGTGGCACCATGTGGTCACTGGCACTATCTATGTGGGCACTGGCACTATCTATGTGGGCAGCATCTACAGTGGGCACTGTGACACTATCTGCAGGGGCATTGCGGCACCATCTACATGGGAACTGTGGTGTTGTCAGGGGGTTTGGCCAAAAAAAAAACTCACAAATGAAATCTATCAATTGTTTTAACGGCCATGAAAAACAGATGGCAAATGGTGGACAAACGGCCATTAAAGGCAGGCAGACACACTGGAAATGTATGAAAATTTGGAGACACACTAATGCAAAACAACCATGAAAAACTGACCAGTCTGTTTTTAATGGCGATTTTTTTTTTCACTGTCGTGTGAATGTAGCCTAAGCCCCAGTAATTGCTTTTATTATTGCTTAGTACACATGGAAGGTTGAGAATGATTGACATCTCACAAATGCATTGATGTCTACAGTAGATACATTTACGTTCATATTACAATAGCTGAGATTAGCTTGACAGACTTGGATAACACATTGAACCTGAACCACACAAAAAAATATCTTGCTTTGGAGTTTCAGTAATGAACATGTTAGAGATGAAGTGATTGCCTTATCGCATATACATCCTGTAGTATGTGGAGGCCACCTGGTCTGTTAGTGGTTAAGACCACTGCACGTTACACGCTGGCAACAAGCCCATCACATGTATGAGAATGTAAAGCACAAATCACTGTGATTAAAGGCCTGGGAGGGGAACTAGTTGATTCTGATGAAGGTAGAAATCAGCACATTCTGTTTTCACTTTTGGAGGAAACAGATATTATCTTTTAGCAAATTACCTCTCCAGTAAACGTGTGTGTTGTATGTGTATCTGCGACAGAGGTCGCAGAATGTGTGCAAGATAATTGTAATTGGATTAGGAGTATCATATGAATACTACAATGCACAGTATATCCCATTCATATAACATTACACAATTTTATTTACATTTTAATCATAAAAATGTACAATTTTTCTTACCTTATCCTTAAATAAAATAATTTCTGATAATTTTAATTTTTATAACCACTGTTAAGTTATTTGATTTAATTTGTAGAGGAATAATCGAGGCACTCACCGAAGCTGGCAAAAAATTTCTTTATTACAAAAAGATCTCGGTCAGGATGTGGAATTGCCTACGGCCGTTTCACGTGCGTACACGCTTTCTCAAGGCCCTCGAGGGGCCTTGACCGAGATCTTTTTGTAATAAAGAAATTGTTTTGCCAGCTTCGGTGAGTGCCTCGATTATTCCTCTACAAATATATTCAGCCGATTGTGCTACACTTTCGATGAGCAACTCCGTGGCAATTTACCTGCAATCATCCAAATAGAAAGTAAGCCATACCTTTATACTCCCATTCCGATTGTGCGGTTTTGGCAGTGCCAGCCTCCTTCCTTCTTCCCATTTATTTGATTTAAGCCTCATGCACATGGCGCAGCCTTTACGGAGGAACACAGTGTCCCCGTGGTCCTTTACTATAGACCCATAGACGCTAGGTGCCGCACTATAATACCTCTGTACGGCACAATATAAAGGAGATATTCTCTTCTAGAAGTAATGCATCTTGGAAAAAATAACTCTGTATGGCATCTGATGTTACATAGTTAGTACGGTTGAAGACATATGTCCACGAAGTTCATGTAACGATTCTTTTTCTGACGAATTTACACAGAATCTAACAAGAGAAACCTGTATATATCTGCAATGTGCAATAGGGCCCATATAAGTAAAATAAAAGGTTGTACAGAGCCATAATAGGCTAGTGTGCATGGAACCTTAATTTTACAGATGTTAAAACTCCTTCTCTGCAAGTGGTAAAACAATCAAGTCAATCAAGAAAGCTTATTATTATTATTTTTTTATTCACGAAGGACTTGATTGGTTACATCTCCCAGTGCTTTGTCCTAGAATGACACGTTTCCATACACTAAATCCAGATTATAAATATTTGTAAGCTTTGATGCTTTACAGTAAGGGTAACTATTCAGCATTGTTGTAAGATGCGACTAAATGAAACTAATGTGTGGATATTGCTATAGCTCCCTTATAGATACCCATAAGAGGTGAAATAACTTTATGCTAAGAGATCCTATTATACAATTACCAACTCTCAGCTGCTCCCAGCCAATCAGCTCTGCTGAGAACACTGGACAATTCTGATTGGCTGGGAACAGCTGACAGCGTTCTTCTCACAATTCTCCTCTCAAATGTTCTTTTCAGGTGAATGCCAGGATACATTATACACCCCACCAAACTCTGATTCAGGGAGTTGCAATTTTATCTCATGATAGATCTGTGGTGTGAAAACAGGTTTATATTGGTGAGTAGTATATTATGGCTGGAACTAATGTCTGGACGCTAACAAGCAAATATCAGCAGCACTGGACAAAAGGATATAAGTTGGGTGCAAGCCTCTTAGGTCACAGTCCAATGACCCTTCAATATACGTAAAAAGGAAAGTGAGGCAGCACTACCAAATTTGTGAAGATAATGTCTGGACGCTGTTATTTAACTCATTTTTAGAATATAGTCATACTATATAGTGATGTGTTGTAAAATATTTCCACAGTAATTCACAGGACAGCAAAGCACTTGTCAACACCAGTGTGCTGTCTGTCTCAGAATACTGGAGTGTATTTCAAATCATAAACACTACCATTCTCTGATACTTGGGGCAAAACATTTTATGGGTAACCTAGAAAACATAAGACATTTTTATTTGATATGAAAGACCAACATTTATTGTCTATGTAGCAAATTCCTAGATATTTCCTGCTCTAAAGAGTAGATAAAAGTAAGCTCCTCCCCAGTTAGAAAAAAACTTTAAAGACAGGATAAGAATATGTTAATAAAACACTTTCGTAGGCCCTATGCACATGACCGTGAAAATTCTCCGTAATTGCGGACGCAATACGGTCCGAAATTACGGACCCGCCCGGTTCTATTGGCCGCGGACACCGTTACGTATCGCTACAGAAGGGTGTACGTGCCGTAGAACCGTGCCGGGAATTATGGAACATGTCCTACTTTTCCATTTTTTTGGGCCGTGCTCCCATACTTTGTATGGGAGCACACCACGAAAATGCGGCCAGCGGACTGTGGCCGGCCGTGCTCGCAATTGCGGGCCGTGATTACGGGCATGGCCGTGTGCATGAGGCCTTAGGCCCCATGCACATGACCATATTATTCATCCATCCGTATATAATGTCCGTAAATACGGATCCGTAGTCACTCATAAATCATCCACATATACGGAAGGGTGTCCGTAAATACGATCTGTAGTGCATCCGTAAGGCATCCGCATTTACTGATCCACAAAAAAAACAGGGAGGAACCTAGGGTAATCCCCTGGCGTCGCATAGCAATGCTTCCATAATTACGGAAGTGCCCATAGAATACTATGGGGAGTCCGTGCCGTAATTACGGACAAAAAAAGGACATGTTCTATCATTCTACGTCACGGACACCCATCTGTAAAAATACAGAACGGTGTTCGTGGCCCATAGAAATGAATGAGTCCATAATTACGGATGAAAAATATGGTCATGTGCATGTGACTCACTCGGTCTTCCAGTTTAAGACCCCATGCACAGGGCCGTGCCTGCCGACGGCCGCCCTAATTTTCGGCCGGTGATCCCATACAAAGTATGGGAACACGGCCCGTATAACACAATAGAACTGAATGGGGCCATAATTACAACTGAATTTACAGTCGTGTGCATGGGGCCTTAGTTCCTTACTTTAAAACACAGATCCGATGTTGCCCAACTGTCCTATTCACTACTGCCGCTGACTTACTTAAAGGGGAGCTGCATAAATTAAACATGGGTTGGACCTCTACTGGTGGAAGCAGCCTCAGAGATTTTGATAAGTACATTTGTGTGGGGAGTAGAGGATTGATGTAAAACAAAAGCACTACATGGTTGCAAAGCATTTTAATAGGCCTGTCTGGTTTTAAAAACAACATTTTCATATATACTTTTAGGAAATTCTGATTTCGCATCAGTTGGGAACCTCATCTATTATCCAGAGTGGGCAAGAGCTACAAGGATTTCATCCAAAAATGGGACATACTAATATACAAAAAAAACACCCAAAAACAGGCCACACTTACTAGATGGGCAGGTTCCCAACAGGCGGAAGACAAACAAAAAATGCTACATAGGGGGAGAGTGCTCAGGTTTTATATGCTAGTGATATCCACTCACACTAGTCTTTAGGTGAGTGGCTGCTCAGTGTTACCACTGCACACAACCAAATCTGCAAACAATGTGTCGGTCGCACAGTGTAGCATATCTTGCCGGATCACAGCCTATTAGTCACGCACATACTATTAGATCCCAACAGGAGGCAGACAAACCGCAATAGCTAAATTCATTTCTTACCTGAGCACTCTAGTAAGTTTGGCCTCTTTTTGTGTGTTTTTTTTTTTTTTCAGTTACAAGGAATGTCTCTCACTCTGGATGACCCTGCTTGTCCATGCATTACATGGAGAGCCAATTGATTTCAATGAGAACTGTGTAATGATTAATTTCCCCTGTGTTGGCGCTGTAGGGGAATTGAACACTTGCTTCCAGGTTTCCCCACAGATTAAAGCGGATTGCTCAGAGCCCCAGCAATGGAATACCCTGTGATCAGCATATTTTCCAGGTACAAATCTAATAAAATGGATTTTCCAAAGTGCACAACTTCTCTAAAAAAAATCTCTTCAAATGATTTCTTTAGTGTTCATTATACCGGGTTAAAAAAAAGAAGAAAGAATAAAATACTTAATTTCTATGAAACTACTTTCTAAATACAAGAAACCTCTTAAGACTTCCATTCATTTGGCTATTATTTATGTCCTTATAAACAAGCCGTGTCAGTGAATTTGGGATAAGCAAGAATGAGGTTTATATATCTGAAGAATATTCTTATGGTATAACCATTACCACACCTCTTCAGTGACACTTCGGAGACCCAACCATAACGCCTCATCCACACGACCGTTGTGCCACTCGCGCAGTTTTTGATGGCATCCGAGTAGCACCCGATAGTCTTCACGGACCTATTCACTTTAGCGGGTGAGTCGGTCCGTGAGTCTCCGATCCAAGGAAAGATTGCACATGTTCTATCTTTCCTCGGATCACTGACGGGATTCGGCCGACGTACATGAGGTGTTACTCAGATCACTTCATCATTTTACAATGAATATTTGACCTCCTTTAGTTATCTCCTTCCTAATTTTATTTGTGTTGTTTGAAGTTATTGTCACTTACCACTTCAGTTGAACAAAATCTTTTAGTTCTTCTTATAGCATACTTTCTTCCCAGTAAGATGTCAGATATAGCTATTAAATGTCTAATGATGTTTTCCGTACTGAATAATTTCTGTTTTGTATGTCTACAGGAAAGTATAGAGGACTTTTTTAAGGGCCCCCTTCTTAATTGGATGGGAACACTTATGAGATCACAACCACTTTCGCTCTCTTCTCCTCCCTTTAGGGATCCCTTCTATAATTGTTGTCCATGCTTGCTCCACTTTTTCTCCCCATCCTGTAATGTTTTAATGCTTGTAATGGTTTTACCTTACATTTCATTCCAAGGTAAGATATTCAGGTGCACAACAAGGTTGTAGAGAAGTCCTTGTTTCTGCATGGAAGCTGCCGGCTTTTGTGATTGATTTAGGTAAAGGGTAGCAGAGGGTAAACTTTTGATAAATAGGAGGTTTTTTTGGGCATGTAACCTGCCCATCTCACCTTGGTGAAGGAGCTCAGTAATGTATGTTTATTAGTGGACATAGTATCTAAGTTTGGCATGTCAAGAAACAAAATAATAATTTGTTACATGAAGTATGTCCTATTTTTTGGAATTTACTTATTAAACTTATTGAGACAAGTTCTGCCTAATCCACTGCTGTGAACTTTATTAAAGTTATTGTGTGCCTACTATTGTATGCATATCCACCCAGAAGATGACTGTCCCTCTACACAATCCCATTAAAATACATATAATTTCAATACAGTAATAACCATTCTTTAAAGCTGCAATTGACAGTACAATGGAAAAGAACAATTCGAACTCTGAAATATATTATTCTTTCACAAGAGTAATAAACAATTGTTGCGTTCTACAAGTGTCCCAATGTGAAGAAATAAGATACAGCCATCTCCGATTCCAGGAATACCTGACAATTTTGACCAGTTGCTGGGCTAATGCACCAGACCGTCCACTGATATTACACACGATGCTTTGCATGTTCAGTGGGAAACATACAAGTGGAGATAGTGCAGTCAACCTCCCTCTGATCACAGGATATTACATAATCGTTTAGTTATACTCACAATCGTATGTTGTGAAAGCCAAACAGGTTTTTTTTATTGTTACTACTTACTAGTGCTGTGTACTTCACTCTCTTAGTTTCTTTATATTCTCTCTATATTGCAAAGAACTAAAAGATAGATGAAATGCATTACCTCATATGAAGAGTGCCGTCTTATATGTATTCATAAAAAGTAATATCTTTGCCAATTGCCAGGTGATGAATTCTTTAGTATATTTTCCAATTTACAATGACTTGTGTTGCTTGTACTTCTTCACATTACCTTATCAGTGCATCAGTTTCATAGCTGTGATCGAATTTGATTGAAATACCACCAATCCTTTTTTTCAGAAAATAGTATCACAACCCCTTTAAGTTAAGTTTAACCTTTTTGTACATTTGGAATTTCAGTCTTTTTGCTAATTATAAAGGCCTGTCACTGCTGTCATGTCATAGACTACCCTCACATTCCTTGACACAGAAGGTACTCTTCTGCTGAACTCTGTCACAATCCTTCAAGTAATATAATGTCATTAATAATGTCTCTTTCTCTCTTTTAAATAGGAAACGTAAGGATAGCCCTCAGAACCACTCGTGGACTTCACAGTGCATCAAATGGCTTCAGGCTCCACCAGAGGCGTAGCTAGGTTCTCCAGCACCGGGGCAAAGATTCAGTTTGGCGCCCCCCCCAACCTCTTTCCCGACATCTCCTTCCCCTTCGCCGTGTTTGTTTTCTCTACCAATCGACGTGTCATTTATTTTCCACATTTCTTTTTATGTAACGCCAGCATAAAAACATTTGTACATTTTACAAGCAATATAGTTCTATACACAACACCAGAACCAAGCTCAGTACATAAATACAGCCCCAGCACAAATACAGCTCCATTTAGTGCAACCCCTGCCGTATAGGTGTTTACGGCGTAAAACTACAGCTCCCAGCATGGCCCGAACAATGGTAAGGATATGCTGGGAGTTGCTGTTTCACAAAAAATAAATCATATCATAATCATACCAACTATCACCTCTCTGTAGATCATACAGTAACTACACTGCTGATTAGAGGCAGAATAAACATTTACATTAAGTGACTCACCGGTGACGTCTCAGATTCTAGATATTTTTCTCCATCCGATCCAGACCGCTATGATGAATTCTCCCGGTCACAGCCCATTTCTGCAGTTTGGCGCTCACATGTCTTCAGCTTCTCACTTTTCCAACATTTCTGCACCTATAAATAAATATAAAGTTATCATTATACCACACACTACGCCCCTAAATATAATAGCGCCATACACTGCACCTCTAATTATAATAGCACCATACACCGTGTCCCACACACACACTGTGCCCCCTGTAGATAGTGCCTGCCATAGAGCCCCCTGTAGATAGTGCGCCCATATAGCCCACCCCTGTATATAGTGTCCCACAAATAACACACCCTATACTGCTCTACAGATACCCCACCCCTGTATATAGCCCCCTGTAGATATAGCCCAGCCCTGTATATAGTGCTCCACGCATAGCCCAACCCTGTATATAGTCCCCTGTAGATATAGCCCACCCCTGTATATAGCCCCCTGTAGATATAGCCCACCCCTGTATGTAGCCCCCCTATAGATATAGCTCACCCCTGTATATAGTGCTCCACATATAGTCCACCCCTGTATATAGTGCTCCACATATAGTCCACCCCTGTATATAGTGTTTCATAGATAGCCCACCCCTGTATATAGTCCCCCTGTACATATAGTCCACCCCTGTATATAGTGCTCCACTAGAGAGTCCACCCCTGTATATAGTGCTCCACAGATAGCCCACCCCTGTATACAGGGGTGGGCTATCTGTGGAACACTATATACAGGGCTGGACTATATGTACAGGGGGCTATATACAGGGGTGGGCTTTCTGTGGAGCACTATAGGGGGAGCTATTTGTGGGATACTATATACAGGGGTGGGCTATATCTACAGGGGGACTACATACAGGGGTGGGCTATATCTAAAGGGGGACTATATCTACAGGGGGACTATATCTACAGGGGGGCTATATCTACAAGGGTGGGCTATATCCAGGGGTGGGCTATATCCAGTGGTGGGCTATATCTACAGGGGTGGGCTATATCTACAGGGGGACTATATACAGGGGTGGGTCATATCTACTGGGGGGCTATATCTACTGGGGGGCTATATCTACAGGGGGGCTATATCTACAGGGGGGCTATATCTACAGAGGGGCTATATCTACAGGGGTGGGCTATATCCAGGGGTGGGCTATACCTACAGGGGGGCTATATCTACAGGGGGGCTATATTCAGGGGTGGGCTATATCCAGGGGTGGGCTATATCCAGGGGTGGGCTATATCTACAGGGGGACTATATCTACAGGGGGACTATATCTACAGGGGGACTATATCTACAGGGGTGGGCTATATCTACAGGAGTGGGCTATATCTACAGGGGTGGGCTATATACAAGGGTGGGCTATATCTACAGGGGTGGGCTATATCTACAGGGGTGGGCTATATAGAGGGGTAGGCTATATCTACAGGGGGCTATATACTATGTGTAGATAAAGTCCCCCCATAGACAAAGTCCCCCCGTAGATAATGCCACACACTTTCATTACAATAAAAAAAAATAACTATTTAAACTCACCTTAATCCCGTTCCCACGCCGTCCGGCAGCCATGGAGACCTGCTCTCTTCTGCGCAGGTCTCCTGGGGGTTGAACGCAGCATCTATGAAAGGCGCTGATTGGCTGGGAAGGATGACTTTCCCTGTCAGTCAGCGCCTTTCATCGACGGAAGCTTCACTGGTACAAAAGGTACCAGTTGCTTCACTCGTGGAAAGACGCTGAATGGCCGGGCACGGAATGTACCCGTTCATTCATTGCTTCTAATTGTACCTGTGTCCTATAGACACAGGTACAATTATAGTGCAGGAGGAGGTGGCGCTGGCGCCCCCTCTAAGCTGCGCCCGGGGCACATGCCCCGCCTGCCCCCCCCCTAGCTACGCCCCTCAGTTCCACCATCTCCCACTCTCTCTTTTAAATAGCATTTTAACAAATCCACTCACCATTTGATACAATTATAATTTTTTTTATACCTATCGCACACATTTTCTAAAATTAAGATTGATCTAAGAATTTTAACACATCTGCATTGCATAGGGTGAAATCCGCTGTGAAAATTCTCTGCAAATTGGTGAAAATTTTAAATTTGAATGTGTAAAGTTGAAGATCTGCAGCATTCTCTTAAATCTGCATGTATTTTCCACCAGGTGTTTATGGTGTATTATAAATCCCATTCCCATATATTGTACCATACTTTGTTGTAGAATTCTAGAGCAATCCGCAACAAATCAGCTATGTCTGAACACAACCTTAAGCTGGCCATATACTCAAAATTAGAATCGGTCACATTGTCATCTATTATTTGGATGGTTTTTATCTTATCATGTCAGACTAACCTGGCAGATCAGGGAAATAGTTCAAAACAAATTGTAATTTTCCAATCATGCCATACATCAACTTTTAGCCAGTACAACCAAAAAAATCCAACATCACAGATCACTATTTTGGTAGAAAGTAGTCGGCCAACCTGAATGATTGCTCACGTTTGATTTTAAACTTATAGTCAGCCAAAGTGGTTGAAACTGGCCAACTTTCATCTTATGTGTATGGCCAGCTTTAGAACTAATGCACACAGCCATAACAATGCTTAGTTTGGTATGGAGCCATAATAGGCCTTCTATAGAAATGCATAAAGCATCTACTGTACCTCAATATGCCTCATATTTCATATGAAGGCATAAAGAGGTATATTTTTTCTTTGGGATTCCATTAAATCTGACAGAAAAAAAATTGTGGCATGCTCCATCGAACTCCATATTATGGCTCCGTATTAAAGGAGTTGTACAAGGCTTTAACCCCTTCGCGCTCAGCTCAGTACTATTACGTCGTGCTGAGTGCATCGTTCGCGCTCAGCTCAGTAATAGTACTGACCTGAGTTAACATCTTTCCCCGGCGCGTGTTTGAGCTGTGATACCTGCTGTTTCCGACAGCAGGCTATCACAGCTCAGTGTGCAGGGACCGATCGCGGTGGTCCCCGCCTATTAACCCCTTAGAAGCCGCGTTCAATAGCGATCGCGGCTTCTTAGGGGTTAAGCCACAATCGACGGCCCGCTACACGATAGCGGCCGGGGATGGCTACTAGAGCAAGCAGAGTACTAACAATGGACTCTGGCTACGCCATCGACGGAAGCCTAGTGGGTCCGGACAAAGTCAGGACCCACTATGCTTGCTGTCAGCGAACAGCTGACAGCTCTAATACACTGCACTACGCATGTAGTGCAGTGTATTAGAATAGCGATCAGGGCCTCCTGCCCTCAAGTTCCCTAGTGGGACAAAGTAAAAAAAGTGTAAAAAAGTAAAAAAAAGTTGTGTAAAAATAAGAAAATAAAAGTTTTAAAAGTGATAAAAGTAAAAATCCCCCTTTTTCCCTCATCAGTCCTTTATTATTAATAAAAATATATAAATAAACAAATAAACTATACAAAATCGGTATCGCCGCGTCCGTAACGGCCTGAACTACAAAACTATGTTGTTATTTATCCCGCGCGATGAACGCCGTAAAATAAAATAATAATAAACCGTACCAGAATCACAATTGTTTGGTCACTTCACCTCCCAAAAAAATGGAATAAAAAGAGATCGAAAAGTTGCATGTACCTAAAAATGGTACTGATCGAAACTACAGTTCGTTACGCAAAAAATAAGTTCTTGCACGGCTTTCCTGATGGAAAAATAAAACAGTTATGGCTCTTAGAATAAGGTAACACAAAAAATAAATAATATTTTACAAAATGTATTTTATTGTGCAAACGCCATAAGACATAAAAAAAATATAAACATCTGGTATAACCGTAATCGTATAGCCCCGCAGTATAAAGTGAATATGTCATTTATAGCGCACGGTGAACGCTGTAAAAAAAAAATAGAATAAAAAACAATAGTAAAATTGCTGTTTTTTAGTCACCACACCTCTTAAAAATATAATAAAAACTGATCAAAAAGTTGCATGCACCCCATGAAAACTGCAATGAATTCCTCAAGGTCTCTAGTTTCCAAAATGGGGTCACTTTTGGGGGGTTTTCACTGTTTTACCACTACAAGACCTCTTCATACCGGACATGGTGCCTAATAAATTAAATTAAATTTATTAAACGTCACCTCAACTTTGCTCTAAGTTCCAGTGAAACACCTAAAGGGTTAATAAACTTTCTAAATGCTGTTGTGAATACTTTGAGGGGTCTAGTTTCTAAAATGGGGTGTTTGATAGGGGTGTCTAATATATAGGCCCCTCAAAGCAACGTCAGAACTGAGCTGGAAACTAAAAAGTAAATAAAAATGAGGCAATACTTCGCTTCTTACATTATATTGATAATGAGCAGTGCCCACCCCGAGATGACCCCAGTTTTGACCGTTTGTATAAACGGAGACCCCTATTAGACCGTTTCAGTGCCCATTTTTCCCAAGCATACACCCCCGAGAATTGTATTTCTATTGATGAGTCCTTGGTACATTTTAAAGGGAGGCTTCAATTCCGCCAGTACCTGCCGGGTAAGAGGGCAAGGTATGGCGTGAAGATGTATAAGCTATGCGAGAGTGCATCAGGGTAAACCTACAAATTTAGGATATATGAAGGGAAGGACACCAGTATTCAGCCCCCAGAATGCCCCCCTTTACTGGGGGTTAATACAAAAATTGTGTGGGATTTGGTGCACCCACTGCTGGACCAGGGTTACCAACTCTACCTGGATAATTTTTATACCAGCGTCTCACTTTTCAACTGCCTCGCTTCCAGAAGTACTGCAGCATGCGGCATTGCTAGAAATAATCTGAGGCCTCCCTAAGACTCTGCTTGGGCAAACAAGAAGGGGTGAGAGCTGGGCACATTCTAGCAGCAACATATCGTGTATCAAGTACAAGACAAGAGAGATGTCCCACCAGTACCCATGTACCTGTACGAGGTACCAGTACAGAGACCCCCAAACCAGACTGCATCCTGGACTACAATAGGTACTTGGGAGGGGTGGACTTGTCAGATCAAGTACCGAAGCCCTACAGTACTTCTGGAAGCGAGGCCACACGCATCGTACCAGGGCAACACTTTTTAGGAGAAGTTCCCCAAACTGGCAAGAAGGGAAAAAGTCAAAAGAGGTGCAAAGTCTACTATAAGAGGGGGATAAGGAAGGACACAATATATCAATATGGCACGTGTCCCGAAAAACCAGAGCTCTGTATGAAAGTGTTTTAACATTTATCATCCATCCCTTTCTTTTTAATTTACCACAGTTTTACTCGCCCTGATGCACTTCGCACAGCTTACCTCTCCTCATCTTTCCCCTCTGAGCCCTGCTGCGTGCCCAGGCAGCTGATAACAGCCACATGTCGGGTATTGCCGTACCCGGGAGAACCCACATTACAGTTTATGGGGTGTATGACTCCGGTGGCACATGCTGGGCACAATATATCGGACCCTGACATGGCATATATATAGAACATTGCAAATCTCACTCTGCACCATCTGTTGCACATTATCTTTTACACAGTACCTGTGGGGTCAAAATGCTCACTACACCTCTAGATGAATTCCTTAAGGGGTGTCGTTTTTAAAACGGGGTCACTTCTCGGGGTTTTCAACTGTACTGGTACCTCTGGGGCTTCTGCACACATGACTTAGCACCAGAAAATCCCCAGTAGGCCACAAGGTGGTCCTTTTCTTCTGAGCCCTCCCATGGGCCCAAACGGCAGTTGATCACCACAAATAGGGTATTGCCGCACTCAGGACAAATTAGGCAACAAAATGGGGTATTTTATTCCTTGTGAAAATAAGAAATTTTGAGCCAAAACTACATCTTATTGGAAAAAAATTAAAAAATTTTTAAATTCACAGCCCAATTCAAATAAATTCTGTGAAAAAACTGTGGGGTCTAAATGGTCACAACATCCATAAATAAATTCCTTGAGGGGTTTTGTTTCCAAAATGGGGTCACTTTTGGTGGGTTTCCATTGCTTTGATACCTCTGAGGCTCTGCAAATGTGACATGGCACCCGAAAACCAATCCAGCAAAATCTGGACTCCTAAGAACACATAGCGCTCCTTTCCGTCTGAGCCCTCCCATGGGCCCAAACGGCAGTTTATCACCACAAATGGGGTATTGCCGCACTCAGGACAAATTGGGCAACAAAATGGGGCATTTTGTTCCCTGTGAAATTAAGAAATTCTGATCAAAAATGACATCTTATTGGAAAAATTGTCATTCTTTTAATTTCACAGCCCAATTCAAATACGCGCTGTGAAAAAACTGCGGGGTCAAAATGGTAACAATAACCATAAATGAATTCCTTGAGGGGTGCAGTTTCCAAGATAGGGTCAGTTTTGGGGGATTCCTACTGTTTTGGCACCTCAACACCTCTCCAAACCTGGCATGCTGCCTAAAATATATTCTAATAAAAAAGAAGCACCAAAATGCACTAGGTCCTTCTTTGCTTCTGGGGCTTGTGTTTTAGTCCACGAGCGCACTAGAGCCACATGTAGGACATTTCTAAAAACTGCAGAATCTGGACAATACATATTTAGTAGTGTTTCTCTGGTAAAACCTTCTTTGTTACAGAAAAAAAAATAGAATAAAATTGAAATTCAGCAAGAAAAATGAAATTTGCAAATTTCACCTCCACTTTGCTTTAATTCCTGTGAAATGCCTAAAGGGCAAAAAAACTTTCTAAATGCTATTTTGAATACAATTCACAATTTCTGCACTTCGTTACTGTTTCTGTGGTACTTACAGCAGACCAAGCGTAATCTCGCGAGATTACGCTGTAGATGACGGGTTACAACGAGATTACGCTTACTCTGCTGTAACTACCACAGAAACAGTAACGAAGTGCAGAGATTGCACCCCGTGGAATGTCTGTTCACTGTCTAAACACTTCAGTATCATTAATGTGTTAGTATAAGACAGCACATAGTGATCTAAAAGGATCCCTATGCGCTGACTAAATGAATGGAGAGGAGTGCATGTTGCTGATTGGTCAGCGTCATATACTCCTCTGTACAATGCCCACTTGGTCTAAAGTAAAAACACGCCCACTTGGGCATTAAAGGGAACCTGTCACCAGCATTTCACCTATTAAACCAGCAATACCTGGTGGTAGTGGGCGAGAAATCATTTCTATATAACCTATAATTGTCCTCTTAGTTGGCTCTGTAGCTTTAGTATTCAGTTTTTAGTGTCCCCACACCGTATGCTAATGAGCATAAAAGAGTCAAATCTTCGTTTGAAAAGAGTCAAATCTTCATTTGAAAAGAGTCAAATCTTCATTTGACAAGAGTCAAATCTTCATTCCTCAAGTCTTTCCGAGTTTACCGACCTCCTTACTCCTCGCCTTCCCCCAGCACACAAAATCCTGCGCTTGTGCATTGATGTCCTCTTCTGGTGTGTATGCACAAAGAGACACTGACTTATTACGATAAAAAGCGTGAAATGTTTGCAGACCGTTATTTATAGTGGGAGGAGGAGTTTAGGAGCGGGGATAACGGCAATGAACTTGTGATAGCAGCGGCCAGTGAGGGATATGTAAAGTTCAATAGGTGAAATGCTGGTGACAGGTTCCCTTTAAGCAACTCATTAGCATAAATCTAAAATCGCTAATAAAGTGGTGAAAACAGATAGTTTTTAAAAAAATAAAAAGCATTACTGTCACCTACATTATAGCGCCAATCTCCTTACGTAGGAGATAGGGCACTTATAATGTGGTGACAGAGCCTCTTTAAGCACTGCCATACAGTCATCATGCTTTTGTTGAATAAACTGCATCTATAGCTGCCACTGTCCGGTGACAAGATTGCCTCTACTTCCATTTGCTTCTATTCACTTTGACATGTATAGTTCTCTAACCAGAGCCCATATATAGCCCTTCATTTTATTTAACTAGTCTTGTATTTGTAATTTGGCATTTAATTGCCATCAAGCAACTATCACTTAGGTGAACTGAGCCCCAGGACCCTCTTTAGGGTAAATCACAAGGTCATAAGGAAAATTAAAAATCTTTATGCAGCAAAATATTTTAATCCACTTCTATTCCTCTGTAGTTGAGCTTGTTTTAAATCCGATATGTTCAACCTCCTTCCTTGTAATTTCTTCTTCTGGTTGATGGTGCTTTGGGGCCACATTGCTTTAGAATTGGTTCGAAGGGAGACATTGTACAATTGGAGCATAGAGATTTACTACGTAACAAATGTGCTCTTCTCCAGTTAATGCCCCATTATAATGGGAATGGGGATGCTTATAGGAATGTTAGAAAGGAAAATAAAAGCTAAACAGATGGATACACATAGTAACTCAGCTACTGTAACAAAGATGCACAAAATGCTTTAAAAAGAAGAGCACTGGTGTAAAGGATCTGCCAGGCACAGCTTTGGGGTTAACGCCCATAGATAATCAGTCTTCACCTGAGTCTATGTCTCTGAGACTGACTCCAGCTTCCACCACTCAGGCTGGCAGGCTTAGGAGTGGGAGAGCCTATCGCAGCCGGGCCAGACTCAGCTAGCTCCCGCCCTCTGTCTATTTATCCTGTCTCCTTCCGGCTGGAGTTACCCCCATCTTTTCGTATACACGACGTGTTTCATGCCTCCCTCCTTAAACGCTGCTCCCCGTCCTTGGCTCCCTCGAGGAAACCTCCTGTTCCCGTTCTCACCCCTGAGGGGGTGGAATTCGAGGTGGCCAAGATTGTGGACAGCAAGATGGTCCAAGGCTCCCTCCAGTACCTTGTCCATTGGAGAGGATACGGGCCTGAGGAGAGGACTTGGGTACCCGCCCGGGATGTTCACGCTGGGGTATTGGTCAGGAAGTTCCACCTTCGTTTCCCCAATAAACCAGGTCCACTTAGAAAGGGTCCGGTGGCCCCTCATAAAAGGGGGGGTACTGTAAAGGATCTGCCAGGCACAGCTTCGGGGTTAACGCCCATAGATAATCAGTCTTCACCTGAGTCTATGTCTCTGAGACTGACTCCAGCTTTCACCACTCAGGCTGGCAGGCTTAGGAGTGGGAGAGCCTATCGCAGCCGGGCCAGACTCAGCTAGCTCCCGCCCTCTGTCTATTTATACCTGCCTTTCCTGTTCCTCCTTGCTTGTGATTAGGGCTCACTCGTTCGTTTCCCTACCCCCGTCGTTACATAATCACAAGCCTATATACCTAGTCTACCCTGGTCCCTGACACTACTATGGACCCCCTTGAGACCCTGGCTCAGCAAATGCAGGGTCTCTCCCTACAGGTCCAGGCCCTGGCTTAGAGGGTCAACCAGCCTGATGCTACCATAGTAGTGCCCCTCACCTCTTGAACCCCACCTCAAGTTGCCTGACCAGTTCTCTGGGGACCGAAAGACTTTTCTCTCCTTTAGGGAGAGTTGTAGGCTCTATTTTCGCTTAAAGCCCCACTCCTCAGGTTCTGAGAGCCAGCGGGTGGATATAATTATGTCCCGGCTCCAGGAGGGGCCCCAAGAATGGGCCTTCTCCTTGGCTCCTGACGCCCCTGAACTTTCCTCCGTTGTTCTTTTCTTTTCTGCTCTCGGACTCATTTATGACGAGACTGACAAGACTGCCTTTGCCGAGAGTCAGCTGGTGACCTTACGTCAGGGTAAGAGACCTGTTGAGGAGTATTGTTCTGACTTTAGGAAGTGGTGCGTAGCTTCTCGGTGGAATGACCCTGCCTTAAGGTGCCAGTTTAGGTTGGGCCTGTCGAACGCCCTGAAAGACCTGCTAGTTAGCTACCCCTCTTCTGACTCCCTAGACCAGGTTATGGCTTTAGCGGTACGACTTGACCAACGTCTCAGGGAACGACGACTTGAACGTCTTGGTGTTTTCTCCTCTGACTCCCCCATGATGCCTCCCGAGGTTCCGTTGCTTCATTCTTCCACGGAAGACTCGGAGGTACCTATGCAACTCGGGGCCTCCGTGTCCCCCCAACAACATAGAGAGTTCCGCAGGAAGAATGGTCTCTGCTTCTACTGTTGGGATGACAAGCATCAAGTGAACAACTGTCCTGGGCATAAGAATTAGAAGCCGGAGGAACTTCCGCGCATAAGTGATCATCGGGGAGGTCTCTTGGGCGCACAGGTATTTCCCGTAAATATGAAACCTAATAAAATCTTGCTTCCCTTTCAGGTCTCTTTTGGTGGTAGGTCTGCTACCGGCAGTGCCTTCGTGGATTCAGGGTCTTCTGCTAATATCATGTCTGTGGAATTTGCTATGTCTCTAGCTATGCCTTTGATTGATTTGCCTAAACCTGTCCCGGTAGTGGGTATCGACTCCACTCCTCTTGCTAATGGTTATTTTGCACAGCAGACCCCTGTTTTTGAACTCCTTGTTGGCTCCATGCATTTGGAGCAGTGCTCTGTACTGTTAATGCAGGGATTATCGTCCGATTTGGTTTTAGGCCTTCCCTGGTTGTAGATACATAATCCCACGTTTGACTGGAATACTGGGGATCTTACCAAATGGGGTAATGAATGCTTGACGTCATGTTTTTCTGTTAATTCTATTTCTCCCCCTGAGGAGGTGAACACGCTACCTGAGTTTGTTCAGGACTTCGCTGATGTTTTCTCTAAGGAGGCCTCCGAAGTGTTACCCCCTCATAGAGAATATGATTGCGCTATCGATTTGGTACCAGGAGCTAAGCTCCCTAAGGGTAGGATATTTAATCTCTCTTGTCCCGAACGTGAAGCCATGAGAGAGTATATCCAGGAATGCCTGGCCAAGGGTTACATTCGGCCCTCTACTTCTCCAGTAGGTGCTGGCTTCTTCTTCGTTGGGAAGAAGGATGGTGGTCTTAGGCCGTGCATTGACTACCGGAACTTGAATAAGGTCACTGTAAGGAACCAGTATCCCCTTCCTTTGATTCCTGATCTCTTTAATCAGGTTCAGGGGGCCCAATGGTTCTCTAAGTTTGATCTACGGGGGGCTTATAACCTTATCCGCATCAAAGAGGGGGATGAGTGGAAGACTGCGTTTAACACGCCCGAAGGTCATTTCGAATACCTCGTCATGCCCTTTGGGTTGTGTAATGCTCCCGCGGTCTTCCAGAATTTCATAAATGAGATTTTAAGAGACTACCTGGGGGTATTTCTTGTAGTGTACCTTGATGACATACTTGTGTTTTCCAAGGACTGGTCCTCCCACATTGAGCATGTCAGGAAGGTACTCCAGGTCCTTCGGGAAAACAAACTGTTTGTGAAGACCGAAAAATGTGTGTTTTGGGTGCAGGAGATACCATTTTTGGTTCAAATTCTCACTACTCATGAATTCCGCATGGACCCCGCCAAGGTCCAGGCTGTGGCGGAATGGGTCCAACCTGCCTCCCTGAAGGCGTTACAGTGCTTCCTGGGGTTCGCTAATTATTACAGGAGATTTATTGCTAACTTCTCGGTCATCGCTAAGCCTCTTACGGATCTCACTCGCAAAGGTGCTGATCTCCTCCACTGGCCTCCTGAGGCTTTCCAGGCTTTTGAGGTCCTTAAGAAGTGCTTTATCTCGGCCCCGGTGCTACTTCAGCCCAACCAAATTGAGCCGTTTATCGTGGAGGTTGACACGTCCGAGGTGGGAGTGGGGGCTGTCTTGTCCCAGGGTACCAGGTCGCTCACCCATCTCCGTCCCTGTGCCTACTTCTCCAGGAAGTTTTCGCCCACTGAGAGTAACTATGATATTGGCAACCGTGAACTCTTAGCCATTAAATGGGCATTTGAAGAGTGGCGCCACTTCCTGGAGGGAGCTAGGCACCAGGTAACGGTCCTTACCGACCACAAGAATCTGGTTTTCCTAGAATCGGCCCGGAGGCTAAACCCGAGACAAGCTCGATGGGCGTTATTTTTTACCAGATTCAACTTTTTGGTTACCTATAGGCCTGGGTCTAAAAATATTAAGGCTGATGCACTGTCGCATAGCTTCATGGCCAGCCCTCCTTCGGAGGAAGATCCTGCTTGTATTTTGCCTCCAAGTATAATCATTTCCTCTATTGATTCTGATTTAATCTCTGAGATTGCGGCTGATCAGGGTTCAGCTCCCGGGAACCTTCCTGAGAACAAGCTGTTTGTTCCCCTACAATTCCGGCTAAGGGTACTTAGGGAAAATCATGACTCCGCACTATCTGGTCATCCAGGCATCCTGGGTACCAAGCACCTCATTGGCAGAAACTATTGGTGGCCTGGGTTGCCTAAAGACGTTAAAGCCTACGTCGCCGCTTGTGAAGTTTGTGCTAGGTCCAAGACTCCCAGGTCCCGACCAGTGGGCTTACTACGTACTTTGCCCATTCCTCAGAGACCTTGGACCCATATCTCCATGGATTTTATCACCGATTTGCCTCCATCTCAAGGCAAGTCGGTGGTGTGGGTTATAGTACACCGCTTCAGTAAGATGTGCCACTTTGTGCCCCTCAAGAAACTACCCAATGCCAAGACGTTGGCTACCTTGTTTGTCAAACACATCCTGCGTCTCCTTGGGGTCCCTGTCAATATTGTTTCTGACAGAGGGGTACAATTTGTTTCATTGTTTTGGAGAGCCTTCTGTAAAAAGTTGGAGATTGATCTGTCCTTCTCCTCTGCCTTCCATCCTGAAACTAATGGCCAAACTGAGAGGACTAATCAGTCTCTAGAACAATATTTAAGGTGTTTTTATCTCTGACTGTCAATATGATTGGGTCTCATTCATTCCCCTCGCCGAATTTTCCCTTAATAACCGGGTCAGTAACTCGGCAGGGGTCTCCCCCTTTTTCTGTAATTTTGGGTTTAATACGCGGTTTTCCTCCGTTTCACCTGGTAGTTCCAACAATCCCGAGGTAGAAGTCGTTCATCGGGAACTGTGCACAGTCTGGGCCCAGGTTCAGAAGAACCTAGAGGCGTCCCAGAGCATACAAAAGACTCAGGCAGATAGAAGACGTTCTGCTAACCCCTTGTTTATGGTCGGGGATCTGGTGTGGCTATCGTAAAAAAAATTGCGCCTTAAAGTCCCGTCCAAGAAGTTTGCTCCCCGGTTTATAGGGCCGTACAAGGTCATTGAAGTCCTCAATCCTGTCTCCTTCCAACTGGAGTTGCCCCCATCTTTTCGAGTACACGACGTGTTTCATGCCTCCCTCCTTAAACGCTGCTCCCCGTCATTGGCTCCCTTGAGGAAACCTCCGGTCCCTGTTCTCACCCCTGAGGGGGTAGAATTCGAGGTGGGCAAGATTGTTGACAGCAGGATGATCCAAGGCTCCCTCCAGTACCTGGTCCATTGGAGAGGATACGGGCCTGAGGAGAAGACGTGGGTACCCGCCCGGGATGTTCACGCTGGGATATTGGTCAGGAGGTTCCACCTTCATTTCCCCAATAAACCATGTACACTTAGAAAGGGTCCGGTGGCCCCTCATAAAAGGGGGGGTACTGTTAAGGATCTGCCAGGCACAGCTTCTTTATCTACGCCCATAGGTAATCAGTCTGCACCTGCTTCTAGGTCTGTGAGACTGACTCCATCTTCCACCACTCAGGATGGCAGGCTTAGGAGTGGGAGAGCCTATCGCAGCCTGGCCAGATGGAGCTAGCTCCCGCCCTCTGTCTATTTATACGTGCCTTTCCTGTTCCTCCTTGCTTGTGAATCTTCTCTGCTGGTTTCCTGACCCTGCTGCAGCTTCTTGTACTATTTGTCCCTGCTTCGTATTGACCCTGGCTTGTTGACTACTCTCCTGCTCTGCGTTTGGTACCTCGTGCTCCCCTGGTTTGACTCGGCTTGTTCACTACTCTCCTGCTCTGCGTTTGGCACCTTGTACTCTCCTGGTTTGACTCGACTCGTTGACTACTCTTGTTGCTCACGGTGTTTCCGTGGGCAACTGCCCCGTTTCCCTTAGGTTCTGTGTTCCCTTGTCTGTTTGTCTGTCGTTCACTTATTGAGTGTCGGTACCGTCGCCCAGTTGTACCCCGTCGCATAGGGCGGGTCGTTGCAAGTAGGGAGGGACTGAGTGGCGGATAGATTAGGGCTCACTTGTCTGTTTCCCTACCCCTATCTTTACACCATTATTCCATATAACTTCGGTATTATACTGCCTGCCTAAAATTCTCAAAAGTGTCACAGACCCCCCAGGGAGACCTATAGTCTCAGGGAGAGAGTCGCTATTGAGTCCACTAGCTATCTTTTTAGACAAGATCCTGAGGGAATTTGCTACATCTGCAAAGTCGTATATTAGGGACACATCTGACTTTTTGACTAAGATTAAGGATATCAATGTCCCTACAGGAGCAACGCTGGTTTCCTTTGATGTGACCAGCTTGTAATCATGGGAGGGGCATGAGCAGTGTAGGGAAAGTACTGAGGAGTACTGAATTCTCAGATGAGGGTAGGGAGTTTCTGATGGGCCTTCTAGACATTGTATTGACCTGTAATCATTTTTTATTTAATGACGAGTGCTATATACAACTTAGAGGTACGGAGATGGGGTCAAATGTGGCCCCCACGTAAGCCAATATTGTTATGGCAGACATGAAGGAGACGTCGGTCTATGTATCCCACCACTTCACTTCGGTTCTGGGGTGGTGGCGATACATAGATGATGTCTTCCTCATATGGACTGGAGATCTATCAGATCTGGACCTGTTCTTTGATTTTCTGAACCATATTGACCTTGACATTAAGTGGCCTCTAGTACTCACATTCAATTTCTGGATACTGTGGTTAGCATTCAAGACCATAAATTAGTCACAGATTTACATATTAAACAGACAGATTGTAATAATCTGCTGAGCTTTGATAGCCATCACCCTAAGGGAATGATTAAATCCTTACTATACAGCCAACTATTGAGAGTGAAACGTATTGTGGATGAACCCACTAGTTTGGATAATAACCTCAACAAGATGATAGGGAAATTTCGAGAAAGAGGATACCCCAAAAAACTCCTGGAAAAACATTTGGAAACAGTGAAGTTGATGGATAGGAGTCAGCTCCGCTAAGGTTTGAAAAAGAACCGACATAAAACTGTTAGACTTCCTATGGTTTCAACATATAGAATGTGCAGCCCTAACGTAGCAGGGATTATCAAAAGGCATTGGAGAATTCTTGAGAATTATTATGATAGGGTAACTGAGTGTCTGTGACACTTTTGTGATTTTTAGGCAGGCAGTATAATACCGGAGTTATAGGGAATGTCAAAAAAGAATGCAGATCCTTATCAATCATGTCATTGGCATACGCATTATCCACTAATATCCTAATCCGTTTCTGTATACTTTGCATAGGATTTAAAGGAACCTTTTGATATACCTCAGCATCGTTTAATTGTCTATATATTTCTTGCAGATATGAGGTACGGTCCATAACAACGACTGCTCCCCCTTTATCTACAGGTTTTATAATCAGGTCGTTATTATGGACCAGTCCTTCGAGGGCTAGTTTCTCTTAGATTGAAAAATTATGTGGAATATGTGTGGATATTCCCGAGTGACATTCACTTTTATAGTCTGCAATATCCTTAAGTACAGAAGAAATAAATGTTTCAACCACCTGCATATTTGTTGGTGGCTGAAAGTGACTTTTGTTGAATAAACCCCACAGTTTCAAACGTAATTCACAACTTATATCTGGAATATCAGTAACCAGATTTGGTTGCTGGGAAAACCATGTCTTCAATCTAATAGACCTAAAAAATATATATCCAGTTGTAACGAATCCACATTCTCAACAGGACAAAAAGATAACCCTTTACACAGAACAGATAATTCATCTACAGACAAAGCATAGCTCGAAATATTTACCACTGATTGGTGGTGAGAGGGTTCCTTTTCTTGACTTGTGAGGTTGATCTCAGCTGTTTCACATTCTTTATTCTTAGACCATCTATGGTAACGTCTCCCGCCCCTCCTGGTCCGGTATCGCTTGTTCCTGGAGTCATTGATGTTTCCTCTAATAAAATGTCCTGTGTGAATGAGTCCCTATTCCTGGGGAACCCTGTTTTGATGTCTCTCGGTGTAGGTTTCTTATGTTGTGATTGATCCTTCTTCCAATTATATATCTTCCCTGTAACATAATCGTCCCTGTCTCTGAACCACTTATGCCGTTTCACTTCCTCCTGCTCACTTTGAAACTTCTGTAAGATGCCTTTGAATTTCTCACAATAGGTAGAAATTCCTCATTCCCCATAAGTGTGCGCAGTTTTTCTTCAAATTCCAATTTTTTGAGTCTGCAAGTATCTATCTCCTTCTGCAGAAACTCAATGTTCAATAGAATAACATCCAGCTCATATTTGTTGGATAATCCTTCCAACAAAGTACAGAAATCCAAGTTGTTGGGAAACAAATTAGGTTTAAGATGTGATCGCAAACCTCGTGGGATGATCTGATGTCTGCAGTATTGACCCAAAATCGATAGATGTAGCCTTTTTTTATGTCGACCTTCGCCGAAATATCCCCAGGAAAGTCCCATCCCCCAAGCGAACTCTTCAGGATCACTGTTTGCTTGAAAATGCTTCCATTGAGGAAGTGAAACGTTGCATTTGTTGGGTGAATAAACGTCACTTTTTTTTCGTGAGTGCTGCTTCCATGCTCTTGTCTTTTTGTTATATCTCAAGATCGTAAGTGCTCAGACCCCGTCCCTGCCTGGTTAGATCTCGGAGGGTACAAATGTGAAGGTTGTAGCCTATATTTTGTTGGAATGATTCCCATGATCTAGATTATATATGTGATTTGAGGACCTGATTCTTCACTGCTGCCAATTTTTACTTATAGTATATGGAGAGCTTAGAATGCTAAGCTTTTCTAATTCTGTGTTCCTTCTTCATTCTTCATCATGTATAAACTGGGTTAAATATTGTGACATGAGAACATCATGATCTGATTGTAAATGAATCTCTGTGTCTATAGCAACTTCTAATCAGATATGTTACTTTATTATATGATTATGCTTTTTACACAAGTTTTAAATATTGAATAAACCTGATGAATAAATAAATATGTTCTTTGTCAATTTTATTATAATAGTTCAAGCTCCTTCCATGTAACTCCCTGGGATTTTTCATCCAAATACTGTATCCTTCCCTTCTTGACACCTTGCCAGATCAAAAAGCCGTACAATGCTAATTTGTATGCATGCTATTTAATTAGATTTAATTCATTACTATTTCATCAAATAATTTGTGCTCTTTTCACCTAATATGTATAATCTAATTATAAAGTGCTCAAGGGAATGAATATGGGCTTTCCTTAGACTTGTAGGATTGGTTAATTATGCTTAGATTACAAAGCATGTTGGCAGCTTAACTCTTTTCATTTTCACAGTTCAGGCCATATTTTGTAAGCAGATTTTCGGCAATCTTCTAAGTAAAATATGAGTCTGCTCTAAATGATTAACTAAGACTTGTGTCACATTTGCACCAATTGAGAAATGGTTTTATGTTGGCTTAAAAAATGTGCACCCCTCCACAAGGTGCCTATTTGTCCCTGATATAATCTATTTATTCATTCTACAATTAAGTGTTCCAAAAGTTTAACATTGTATCTGAAACACTTGCCGTTGTCCGTATTTAAAGTGACTATGACTCTGTTCACAGGTGTATAAAAAAGCCATGACAGTTAAATCAGCTCCTTAAATGGATACCGCCTAACTCTGACGGTCTTTATTGACTTATTGACTTTAATAGGGTCTGACAGGCTTTTATTGAGGTTCCAGTATTTTTGAGGGCAAGAATAGTTCTGCAGATGGAACTATTCTTGCCATCAAAAATAATGCAAAGATCAACAGAACCCCTGAGGGAGGCTCTCAACACAGGTGTCAACAGAGACCTCCTTCAGTTCAGAATCAAGATAAACTTCACTTTTTAAAATTCACCATGTATTAAAAAACAGTTTTGAGAATTCAGATTTGGTTCCAACTTAAAGCATATAATACAGTTACATAGTTGAGGAACAAAACAAGGTTCACAGCAACCAAATTTGTTTTTGTGCCATTTTGTGTTTTTTTTCATCTAAGCCAAGACCATATGTTGTAGGTTAATATTTGTACTTAGCCATGAAATTGCTCTCACTGTGTTCACACACTTCTATCATCAGGAATTTTATGCAAAAACATATTACATGAATAGGGCCTAACTTCGCAATGTCCTTGTTTTAATTATTATAACCCTCCTCTTAGTCTCATCACTATCAGTTTCTTTTTTATTATTATTTCAGCTCTGTAATTCTCAGAATCACTATAATTTTCTGATTTCAGTAAGGAATCAGACACTGGCACAGCCCAAAAAAAAATAGAAAAATCTTTATTAACATAGCTCCTGGATGTTTTAAAAAAAATCCTATTTAAATCCATGTAAAATCTGTATGCTACAATGGACAAAAATACAGCTGGGAAGGAAGAAAAAACAGCAATGTGTGGACATAGCCAACTTCAGTCATAGGTAACAGTCTCCTATTAATTAAAGCTCCTGGGCCAAATAATTAGACGTTCAGGTGAGTACAAAATCCCCAATATTGCAGGGATTAGAAATCTGGTCTTCAGAATTAAAAGTTACAAAAAGGGCCAAGGTGATTGAAAGATGAAAATCATGGCAACATATGCCCTTAAACTTCCCCAAAATCATGCATTACCTGACGGCAAGCCTCCTAAAGATTCTATACACTGCCCATTACTTTACGCTCACGATCGCCTACATGCCACTTTGCATCAAACAATTCTAATCTGTGATTACATTTCACAGCTGACCAGAAATGTACCCATGCATGCACAATGTAAGGATATGTTCATATACTGCAAACAAAACCCACAGGGTAATCCTTTATATATCTCTGGTAAATCCACATTCATTTAAATGAATATGTTCATATTCAAAGGCTACTTTTTAAGAATGTTGATAACCAAAATAATTTCCATAAAAATTAATTACATGTTTTCTCAACGCTGCACCTAGAAAAATTAATAAAGGAGTTGTTCGCTACAGACAACACATATCATAATCCCTATTACGGCATGTTTAGCTAATAAAATGCTAACATTTAAGTATATATGCGAAAATTAAGAGTTTTACTAGCTAAATAATCATCATAATTAATAAATGTCATTACATTTTCTATTTTCAGACGATGTACAAAGACTGCTTAGGGTATGTGCACACAATGAGAGGCTTTTACGTCTGAAAAGACAGACTGTTTTCAGGAGAAAACAGCTGCCTCGTTTCAGACGTAAAAGCTCCTCCTCGTAATATGCGAGGCGTCTTTGACGTTTGTAATCTTGAGCTGCTCTTCATTGACTTCAATGAAGAACGGCTCAAATTACGTTGCAAAGAAGTGTCCTGCACTTCTTTGCCGAGGCAGTCATTTTACGGGTCGTCGTTTGACAGCTGTCAAACGACGACGCGTAAATGACAGGTCGTTTGCACAGTACGTCGGCAAACCCATTCAAATGAATGGGCAGATGTTTGCCGACGTATTGTAGCCCTATTTTCAGACGTAAAACGAGGCATAATACGCCTCGTTTACGTCTGAAAATAGGTCGTGTGAACCCAGCCTTATAGTTGTCTATTCTTTGTTTCTTTTCTTTCTTTTCTTTCTTTTCTTTCTTTTCTTTCTTTCTTTCCTTCCTTCTTTCTTTCTTTCTTTCTTTCTTTTCTCTCTTCTTAACTTCATTTTCCTGCTAAAGGAAAATGATTATTAACCCGTTAGTGACCGGCCCATCGTCTTTTTAAGTCGGTCACTAACGGGCCTTATTCCGATGCCATAGACTTTTTACGTTACGGCATCGGAATAAGTAAACAGAGCAGGGAGCTGTCAAATCTCCCTGCTCTCAGCTGCCAAAGGTAGCTGAGGGCTGGGGGCGTCCCTGCTCCTCTGCCGTGTGAGATCGATATTAGTATCGATCTCACCCGTTTAACCCCTCAGATGCGGTGCTCAATAGCGAACACCGCATCTGAGTGGTTTTGGAGAGAGGGAGGGAGCTCCCTCTCTCTCCCACCGACACCCGGCGATACGATCGCCGAGTGTCTGTGTCTCTAATGGCAGCCGGGGGCCTAATAAAGGCCCCCAGGTCTGCCAGTAATGAATGCCTGCTAGATCATGCCGCAGGCATGACCTAGCAGATGCCTGCCATTTTAAACGGACAGGCAGTAATACACTGCAATACAAAAGTATTGCAGTGTATTATAAATGCGATCGCAGAATCGCATATTATAGTCCCCTAGTGGGACTAGTATAAAAGTAAAAAAAAAAGTTTAATAAAGTTAATTTTAAAAAAAATGTGAAAAAAAAATTAAAGACCCAGCTTTTCCCCTTACAAAATGCTTTACTATTAAAAAACCAAAATAAAGTTAAAAAGTTACACATATTTGGTATCGCCGCATCCGTAACGACCCCAACTATAAATCTATTACATTATTTAACCAGCACGGTGAACGCCGTTAAAAATTGTAATAAAAAACTATGGAAAAAATTGTTGTTTTCTGTGAATCCTGACTTTAAAAAAATGTGATGAAAAGTGATCAAAAAGTCGCATCTACTCCAAAATGGTACCAATAAAAACTACAAGTCTTCCCGCAAAAAAAAAAGCCCTCATACCACCGCATTGGCGAAAAAATAAAAACGTTACAGCTCTTCAAATATGTGTAAAAGTAGTAAAACATACAAAAACTATACAAATTTGGTATCGTTGCAATCGTAACAACCTGCTGAATAAAGTTATTGTGTTATTTATATCACATGGTAAACGGCGTAGATTTAAGACGTGAAAAAGTGTCGCGAAATGTCAGGTTTTTTTCTATTTCCCCCCAAATAAAAGTTAATAAAAGTTAATCAATAAATAATATGTACCTCAAAATGGTGCTATTAAAAAATACAACTTGTCCCGCAAAAAACAAGACCGTATACAGCTATGTCGACGCAAAAATATAAAGGTTATAGCTCTTGGAATGCGACGATGGAAAAACTTAAAAAATGGCTTCGTCATTAAGGTTTAACACCTTCCCGACCACCCACTGTCTTTTGTCGTCAGGCGGTGTGGGTGCTTAATCTACAGAGACGTCTTTTGGCGTCGCTGCAGATCAGGCTGATGAGCGCTCGTGTGAGCGCTCATCCTCTAAGCAGGAGCTGTTACTAACAGCTCCTGATCTTAGAGCAGCCTCCTGAACACAACTGGGGTCGGCAAACATTCGGACCCCAGCTGTGTAACCCTTTGATTACCGCGGTCCGTGACCGCGGCATGATCAAAGGGAATTCCCCTCTTTGATCGCATCACCGGGATTCCAGTGATGCAATCAAACAATGGGGAATCCCTCTGCAGTCAGCCCTGGGGACCTACAAAAGACCCCAGGGCTGTCTGTTCCGTGTGCCTGCTGTTCGGGCACACTATGTGCTGCCCGATCAGCAGCCTGTGTCATAGTGACACAGTGTAATGTATTAGCGTACAGGAGTATGCTAATACATTGCAAGTAAAGAATAAAGTTACAAATAAAGTTATCCCTTGATGGGATTAAAAAAAAAAAAAGTAACAAAACAAATAAATAAATAAAAAAAGTGCCAAAAAGAGTCTTTATTTTGCATTAAATACATTTTATTGCCCCTACACTAAATAAAAACAAAAAACCTACGAATATTAGGTATCTTCACGACCGTAATAACCTGAAGAATTAATCTAATGGGTTATTTAGCGTGAAACGTGAACGGGATAAAAAATAAACCAACAAAAACTATTCCGAGAATCGCATTTTCCTATATTCACGGCGTAAACAAATTTTTTTTTACCCCCAAACTGTGGGAAAAATAAAATACTATTTCTCTCGCATAAAACAAGGCCTCATACAGCCACGTCAATGAAAAAATAAAAAAGTTATGGCTGCTGAAACGCAGAGAGGCAAAAACAGAAAAATTTAGCTGGTCATTAAGGTCTTTTCAGGCCCGGTCATTAAGGGGTTAAAATAGGCTGGTCATTAAGGGGTTAAATATTTGCATACTAAATATTTACATTCCAATATGCAGATTTTTTAAAATCAGTTCTATACATCTGAATGGTGTTATTTCTGCAGCATGTGCAAGGATTTCTACTAACCAGTGGCGTAACTACCGCTATAGCAGCCGTATCGGCTGCTACGGGGCCCACAGCATGAGGGGGCCCGTGCCGCCCGCCGGCACGGGCCCCCCTTCCCATGGCCGGAGGCTCCGCTACCAGCTGCTATGGCTGCTATGGCTGCTACATTGAGACGCCACTGAAGGGGTTGTTCCTACAAAAGACATGCATCCCCTATCCACAGGATAGGGGATACATATGTGATCGCTGGGACGCCCAGTGATAAGGAGAATGGGTTCCGAAAGTCCCCCGAAGTTCTCCATGACAAACCTCAGACTTCCGGGGTCTGTCTGCAGCTCCATAGAAATGACTTGTGCACCGGTCGCGCTTGTCTGCATGCGTGACCAGTGCTCCTATCATTTTTATTGAACTGCGCAGACGCCGGAAGTCTGAGGTTTGTCATCGAGAACTTCGGTGGACTTTCAGTCCCCCGTTCTCCTTATCGCTGCCAGCGATCACACATGTATCCCCTATCCTGCGGATAGGGGATGCATGTCTTTTGTAGGACAAACTATGGGCCATTTTTTTCGGGGGGGGGTCAATAAGGCGTTATCTACATTGGGTGTCTATGGCGTTATCTACAGGGGGTCTGTATGGAGTTATCTACAGGGGGGTCTGTATGGCATTATCTACAGAGGGGTTCTGTATGGCGTTATCTACAGGGGGGGCTGTATGGTGTTGTCTACAGGGGGGCTGTATGGCGTTATCTACAGGGGGAATTTGTGGCTGTAAGACGTTATCTACAGGGGGGCTGTAAGGCGTTATCTACAGGGGCTGTGTATGGTGCTATCTATAGGGGGCGCTGTGTGGTGGAATCTCTAGGGAGGAACTATCTACAAGGGGGGGTGGTTGTGTAATACCCAGCGGAGGGGGGGGGGGGGCGCAGTCAAAAGTTTGCTATAAGCCCAGTCTTTCCTAGTTACGCCCCTGCTACTAACCCTATTTCTGTTTGAATATACCCTTTCTAACTTTTTATTTTAATATATGATGAGCCAATCTGTATTGGCAGCACCACACCTCATAACATGTTGCCCCTGTATAATGACCAGCAGTCTGTTCAAAGAAGCCCTTTGCAATGCTCTGACATCCCACAAAATAGGTAAAAGCTAAAGGGACCGCACAGTCATTAAAAAGAAATCTGACTGCTGCAAATGTGTTAAAAAAAACAACAAAAAAAACAGCCCATACTTAACTTGTCAAATGCCCTGCTGCCCAGAGCTCATGGTCTCATGGTACTATGGCTGTCTGTGTTTACATCTCAGCAGCAATGATGTGCCATATCGGCATGTCATCACTGAAACCAATCACTGGCCAGAGTGGTTATATGCCATATATACTGGCTGCAACCAGTGAATGGCTGCAGTGTTCATGTGGCAGTAATTGCTGTACCCGATGGACCCAGGGCCGCCATCAGGAATTTAAGAGCCCCATACAGCTAAATTTTCTGGGCCCCCCTACCGTGGCACCGCCTGTTAACGGTACTCCGTCCAACACTATATCATGCTACCCAGGGCCGCCATCAGGGGGGGGTATTAGGGGTACTGATGTGAGGGGCTCGGCCAAATCTAATTGAAAGGGGGGCCCGGCAACTGCCGCGACTTGCCTTTGGTAGAAAAAAAACAGGCCCCTGCAATGGGACCCGTTTTTTTCACCAAAAGAATGTCGTGAGCTGCGGGCCCCCCTCTCGTCATGGGGGCCGTCAAACACAGCCCGCGCGACCGATTTCGCGCACCCGCAAACTCCCACATGTGCACACTCGCGAGCGCGCACCCGCGACCGCACGCACCAGCGACCGCCCGCGCACCCGCGACCGCCTGGAACCACGCACCAAATTTTGAGGCAGATTTTTACCTGCCCACACTATCTTGCCGTGTTTTTTGCCTGCGGCGATTGAGGACAGCAGACAAAAAAACGCAGCGAAAAATGCATTTTCTGCCTCCCATTGATTTCGATGGGAGGTCAGAGGCGGAACCGCGGCAAGAAAGGACGTGCTGCTTTTTATTTTTTCCGCGACTGGCTCCCATTGATTTCAGATTAAATCAATGGGAGGCGGTTTTGGAAGTTGTTTGGTGCTGATTCTAATGCAGTGTCCGAGTCAATATCAAGGCCCAAAAACTCTGTGAACTGGGCCTTATTGTTAGGGCTTATTCAGACGAACGTGTAATACATCTGTGCAACACGTGTGATTTTCACGTGCCTCGCACGGACCTATGTTACTCTATGGGGCCGTGCAGACTGTCAGTGATTTTCACGCTGCGTGTGTCCGCTGCGTAAAACTCACGACATGTCCGATATTTGTGCATTGTTCGCGCATCACGCACCCATTGATGTCAATGGGTGTGTGAAAATCACGCCCAGCACTTCCGCAGCAGTATAAACTATGAATGAAAACAGAAAAGCACCACGTGCTTTTCTGTTTACAAACATACAAACAGAGTGTATGATTGAACAAATCTCATCCACACGCTGCAAAAAAAATTGACCTGCAGTGTGGCTTTTTAAGCCGCAGCATGTAAACTTATTCTGTGGAATCGCTGCTCCCCTGTTGCGGAAATGCTGCGGTTCTGCCGCAAAAATCACAAATGAGAAAAAAGGCACTTTTTTAAATAGTTTAGACATACCCTGGCCGTAGTTTAGGTGACACATTTCTCTCTTCTGAACGTAGCCCCGCCTCCTGGGATGACGCTGTAGACCATGTGACCGCTGCAGCAGTCACATGGGATGAAACGTGACGACAGGAGGCCAGGCTGCTCTAAGAATAGAGGATCGCGTCAAAACTTTTTTATAAATTTAAAATTGTTTAAAAAAGTACTGCAGCATTTCCGCAACAGAGGAGCAGCGATTCCACAGAATAAATTGACATGCTGCGGCCTAAAAAGCCACACTGCAGGTCAATTTTTTTTGCAGCGTGTGGATGAGATTTGTTCAAATCTCATCCACTCTGCTGCGACTGTAATACGCTGCGGATTTTCCAGAATAAAATGTGTTGCATAAAATCCACAGTGTTCATGCCTAGTGTGTTCCTACCCTAAGGCCGGATTTACACGAGCGTGTGCTTTTTGCGCGCGCAAAAAACATGGCGTTTTGCACATGCAAAAGGTCCATAACAGCTCCGTGTGGCAGTAGCGTAGGATGCGTGGCTGCGTGATTTTCGCGCAGCCGCCATCATTATGACACTCTGTTTGTATGTTTGTAAACAGAAAAGCACGTGGTGCTTTTCTGTTTTCATTCATAGTTTATACTGCTGCGGAAGTGCTGGGCGTGATTTTCACGCACCCAGTTTGCGGGTGCGCGCGATCGAGGAAGAGAGCGGGTCTGCATTGACACAGGATGCCGCGGGTTCGGAATCAAGGTGAGCATGTAAAGTTGTTTTTTTCTTTAAAAAGTGTGCGTCGCATTATCTACAGAAGGGGAGGGGCGGGCTATATGTTGGGCACAATCTATAGAGGGGGCTATGTGTAGGGAACTATATACAGGGGGGCGATGTGAGGCACGATGTACAGGGGGGCTATATGTGGGGCCTTATATACAGGGCTGCTATATGTGGGGCATTATATTCAGGGGGCTATATGTGAGGCACTATATACAGGGGGGCTATATGTGAGGCAGTATTTTCAGGGGGGCTATATGTGAGAAACTATAAGGGGGGCGATATGTGGGGCACTATATACAGTGGGGCTATATCTGGGGCACTATCTACAGGTGGGCTATATGTGGGGCACTATCTTCAGGAAGAGCTATATGTGGGGCAATGTGTGTATGTGTGTGTGTGTGTGACACAGTGTATGGTGCTATTATAATCAGGGACAGTGTATGGTGCTATTATAATCAGGGACAGTGTATGGTGCTATTATAATCAGGGACACAGTGTATGGTGCTATTATAATTAGATGTGCAGTGTATGGCACGATTATATTTATATTTAGGATGTAGTGTGTGGCATCATGAGAATTTTATCTTGGTTTATAGGTGCCGAAATGTTTGAAAAGTGAGAAGCTGAAGATATCTGAGTGGAAAACTGACGGGAGAAGTCGTCATAGGGGTCTGGACCGGATGGAGAAGAAAAGAGAAAAATAACAACTAGAATCTGAGATCGTCACCTGTGAGTCACTTAATCTAAATGTTTAATCTTCCTCTAATCAGCACTGTTGTCACTGTATGATCTGCAGCAAGATGATAGTTGGTATGATTATATTTTTTGTAAAACAGCAACTCCCAGCATATCCTTGACATTGTTCAGACCATGCTGAGAGCTGTAGTTTTACGCCGTATAAACCAATACGGCATAGGGTTGCACTGAATTGGTCTGTATTTGTGTTGTTGTTGAATTTATGTGCTGAGCTTGGTTCTGATGCTGTATATATATGTACTGAGCTTGGTTCTGATGCTGTATATATGTACTGAGCTTGGTTCTGATGCTGTATATATGTACTGAGCTTGGTTCTGATGCTGTATATATGTATGGAGCTTGGTTCTAGTGTTGTATATATGTACTGAGCTTTGTTCTGGTACTGTATTTATGCACTGAGCTTGGTTCTGATACTGTATATATGTACTGAGTGTAACATCCATGTCCGCGGACCGTCAGGATTACTCACCCACTCGACGGCTGCAGCCATGGTCTGGTGAGCGCTGGCCCTCATCTCCCAGGAAATGCCAGCACTCACTTCCGCTCCACTCTGCTGTGTCCTGTAGGGTGCGCTCGCATACTCCTGCCTGGCCTTAAAGGTGTACATGTAAAACATGATCGATTAACCCATGATCACCCTGGAAGAATAAGAAGGGCTCTGCCCTGTTACGCCTTGCCTGAGCATTGTTCTTATTCCTCTGTTAGTCTTGCAAATGGTCCCTTAGTATTATCATGTTCCCGTTGTTCCCGTGCCCTGCTACCTGTATCCTGTATCCTGTGTGGTAGTTGTTCCTGTGCCCGCTATAGTGTTGGAGTTGAGTTCTGCCATCGGCCACATCTGCTGTGTTACACCACGTCTGATGTCATCTGTCTCGTCTGCATCACCTGCCATCAAGCTACCATCTGTGCCTAGCCGTTGCTACTGTCTGGACTATCACAGGTACTCTTGGGCTTGGACTATATATATTAACTTGATGCACTGTAGTTTGGCCAGTTGCCATCCTGCTATGGTGGTGCGGCTCAGTGGATCCACACATCCACAGATCGTGACAGTGAGCTTGGTTCTGGGGCTGTATATATGTACTGAGTTTGTTTCTGGTGTTCTATTTATGTACTGAGCTTTGTTCTGGTGCTGTATTTATGTATTGAGATTTGCTCTGGTGCTGTATATATGTACTGAGGTTGGTTCTTACATAGTTACATAGTTAGTACGTCTGAAAAAAGACACATGTCCATCAAGTTCAACCAAGGGATGGGAAAAGGGAAGGTAAAAACTTCTACACATAGGAGCTAATATTTTTTTGTTCTAGGAAATTATGTAAGCCTTTTTTAAAGCCATCTACTGTTCCTACTGGGACCAGCTCCTGCAGTATACTATTCTATAGATTCCCAGTTCTCACAGTAAAGTAGGCTTGTCACTTCTGTAGGTTAAACCTTTTCTTCTCCAGACGAAGGGAGTGCCCCCTTGTTTTTTGAGGGGGTTTTACATGGAACAAGATTTCACCATATTTTTGTGTGTGCCATTAATATATTTATATAAATTAATCACATCCCCCCTTAGTCGTCTTTTTTCAAGGCTAAATAGGTTGATTATTTTAATCTTTCGTCATAACTTAGATTCCTCATGCCCCTAATTAACTTCGTTGCTCTTCTTTGTATTTTTTCCAACTTCAGGGCCTCCTTTCTATGAACTGGTGCCCAGAACTGAACTGCATATTCTAGAAGAGGCCTCACTAATGCTTTGTAAAGTGGTAATATTACATCCCTGTCCCGTGAGTCCATGCCTCTTTTAATACACAACAATATCTTGCTGGCCTTTGAAGCAGCTGATTGACATTGCATGCTGTTATTTAGTTTATGATCTACAACTACACCAAGATCCTTCTCAACAAGTGACACCCCCAGTGTAGCTCCCCCTAGGACATATGATGCATGCAGATTGTTGGTACCCAGATGCATAACTTACATTGATCTACATTAGACTTAATTACCAAGTGGATGCCCAAACACTTAGTGTGTCTAAATCAGCTTGCAATTAACGAACATCTTCTATAGACTGAACAATACTACATATCTTGGTGTCATCTGAAAAAATTGAAATAGTGCTATTAATTTCATCCTCTATATCATTAATAAATAAGTTGAATAATAGTGGTCCCTGCACAAAACCCTGGGTTACACCATTCATAACCGGGGACCATTCAGAGTAGGAATTATTGACCACAACCCTCTGGATACGGTCCTTGAGCCAATTCTCAATCCAATTACAAACTAAATTTTGTAAACCTATAGTCCTTAATTTACCCATTAGACATCTATGAGGGACAGTGTCAAATGCCTTTGCAAAGTCCAAAAACACTATATCCACAGCGGTCCCTCTGTCTAAGCGTCTGCCCACCTCTTCATAAAAACAGGTCAGGTTAGTTTGATAACTTCTGTCCTTAGTAAAACCGTGCTGGCTGTCACTTGTAATACTATTTTTTGTCGCATAATCCTGTATATAGTTCCTCAATAGCCCCTCAAACATTTTCCCCACGATGGATGTTAAGCTTACGGGTCTATAATTACCCCGGGGAAGACCTAGAGCCCTTTTTGAAAATAGGCACCACATTTGCCCTGCGCCAGTCCCTTGGCACTATACCAGTCACTAGAGAATCTCTGAATATTATGAAAAGGGGGACAGAAATAACTGAACTAAGCACCTTAAGAACTCTAGGGTGTAACCCATCTGATCCCGGGGCCTTGTGCACATTTATTTTATTTAATTTAGCTTGGACCATATCTACATTCACCCAATTCAGTATATCAACTGATATATTAACAGCACTGGCACCAGCTACATCAGCTGCTCTTTCTTCTGTTGTATATACAGAGCTAAAGAACCCATTTAGTAACTCTGCCTTCTCTTGATCCCCTGTGACCAACTCCCCATTACCACTATCTAGGGGTCCTACATGTTCAGACCTTGGTTTTTTTGAATTTATATACTTGAAGATTTTTTTGAGATTTGTTTTACTATCCTTGGTCACCTGCCTTTCATTTTGTATTTTTGCTAATTTTATTAGATTTTTACAGATTTTATTACGCTCTTTATAATTTACAAACGCTACAGCTGTACCCTCAGATTTGTATTTTTCAAATGCCCTTTTTTTGTCATGTATTGCCCTTTTTACAGAAGGTGTAAGCCATGTGGGATTTCATTTTAGTCGTTTATTCTTGTTACCTATATGAATACATTTTGTACTATAATTGCCCAAAGTAGATTTGAAAATCTACCATTTATCATTTGTACCATTATTTAACATTAGTTCTTCCCAGTCTATATCTTGAATTGCAGCCCTCATCCTGGGGAAATTTACTTTCTTAAAATTAAGTGTTTTTGCCCTCCCAGCCTGTGTTTGTTTTTACCGAGGTTTTCACTAATATTGACATTCCCAACAAGCTCTGCGTTATTAGAAATGACCAGATCCAACAGAGCTTCACCTCTAGTCGGGTCTTCCACAAACTGGCCCATAAAAATTTCCAGCAACAGGTTGAGGAAATGTCTCCCCTTGGCAGTGGAAGCCGAACCATGACACCACTTAATATCCTGGTAATAAAAATCTCCCATTATTACTACAGTACCCACCTGTGCAGCCCGCTCCATCTGTTTATATAACTTACCTTCCATATCCTCAGTTATATTTGGGGGTCTATAGATTACACCAAAGAAATTTTTTTCAGTGTTTACCTCCCTTTCTAGTTCCACCCACAAGCTTTCAATCTCCTCACTGTCTTCACCCACTATTGTCTCTTTCACATTCACCTTCATATCACTTCTCACATACAGATATACACCACCGCCATTCCTATTTGTCTTGTCTTTCCGAAAAAGTGTAATACCTGGTAAATTTACAGCCCAGTCGTGCGAAGAGCCTAGCCATGTTTCAGCAACACCAACTATATCTATATTTTCTTCCAGTATTAAGGCCTCCAGCTCCCCCATTTTGCTTGCTAGACTTCTGGCATTTGTGAACATACACTTTAACTTGCCTTTCAGTTTTTCACTTTTATTATCAGAAATGTGATTATTTGGGCATTTTTATTTACACTGCTGTTTTGTAACAAAATAATCTCCTTATCCTGTTGTCTAGTCCTCTCCCCACAGTCTGTTTCTCCCCCCCCCCACCAATATAGTCTGACCCCTCTCTAATCTGACTACCCCTTTATTTTCTACATTGACCTCCCTTCTCAGCCCTAGTTTAAATACTCCACCACCCCAGCTAGAATACTCTCCCCCAGCACAGCGGACCCCCTTCCATTTAGGTGCAAATCATCTGCAGAGTACAGTTTGTACCCCAATGAAAAGTCAGCCCAGTGCTCTAGGAACCCAAAGCCTTCTCCACTAGACCAAGACTTAAGCCATGCATTAAGCTCCCTGAGCTCCCGCTGTCTTCCCTGTGATGTGCATGGCACAGGCAGTATTCCTGAGAATACAACCTTGGAGGTCCTTCCCTTCAGCTTGTAGCCTAGTTCTTTAAAATTATTCTTAAGGCTTCTCCACCTACCATTTATTCTGTCGTTGGTACTACATGGACGACAACAGCTGGATCATCACCAGCCCCTCCCAGCAATTTGTCCACTCGTTCCACCACATGCCGAACCCTGGCACCAGGGAGACAGCAAACCATTCAGTTGAGGCGACAAATTATTCTATCCGTCTTCCTGATTATAGAATCCCCTACAACTATCAATTGTCTTGGCTTACCTGCATTAACATCCCGCCGGCTACTAGGTGGGCTGTTCTCCCGGCTGTTAGGGAGATCAGTATCCACTAGGGCTGCCATTTATGAGACAGACACCCTCGCATCATCACCCAACTAGGCAATTTTGCTTGGAATATCAGAAACAGGATTTGCCTTCCTTTTCTTGGACCCCTTTCTACTGCCCCTAACTACATTAACCCAGCTACTTGCCTGATCCTGCTGACCCATGTCTTCAACCTCCAATTCTACCCCACTAACTGCCTGTTCCGTCAGCAGCATGCTCAGCTCAAGATTGTCTATCGCCCTCAGTGTTGCATTCTGCTCCTCCAGATCTCTAATGCGAGCTTCCAGGTGACCAACATGCTCAGATCTGCCACAAAGGTATTCACCCTGGAACTCCGGCTCCAGTCGTGCATACATATGGCAAACTGTGCACTAAAGAAAACCTCCAATCCTGATATCCATTATCCCAATTACCAAAATAAAAAAAAAACAGTGAGCAGTTGTTAAAGTAAAAGAAAAGAAGAGTACTTTCAGGGGCTGTAACTCCTCTTTTTAACTCCGGTTTTGTAACTCCACTTGATATACAAACCACTTGTTTAGCAAGCCCACCAGACCAGGCTCTCCAGAGTCCTGAAGGCTAATTTATACCACCTGGGACCAGTTAACCCCTCCCCCTAGTCAGCTGCTCTGCAGGAAGCAGGAAAAAAAAATGGTTTTAAATTGTGTCAGTTTTGCTAATTTCTTTTAGCAAACACTCAATTCATATATCACATACAATAGCCCACACTTTGTCACACACGAACACAGCAAGTCAATCCAGTTTTGTAACTCCACTTGATATACAAACCAGTTATTTAGCAAGCCCACCAGAGCCTGGTTCTGGTGTCGTATGTATGTACTGAGCTTGGTTCTGGTGTTGTATATATGTACTGAGCTCGGTTCTGGTGCTGTATATATGTACTGAGCTTGGATCAGGAGCCATACATGTCAGAGCCTGGTTCTGGAGCTGTAATTATATAGGATATAATTATAACAACAGAATTGCAGGGCAGATAGAATTGTTTTCAATTCATTGTATATTTAATGGGAACCTGTCAGGTAGTTTTAACACCTTGAACCGCCACCATGCAGTAATACATCACCTGACAATATTTCTCTGTGCAATAGTAAATATACGTGGTTTTTCCCTTGTGTTTCACTGGATGAATACCAATGGGAATTTTTTTGGTTAGAGCCTTACCTTTAATGTGAGATTTATTTCACTTTTTAGCAATTTAAGATAGTGATACAATTGTATCCATAAAGTTCGTTCACTAGCGCTTGCGCACTTTACATTGACATATGTAATAAGTTCAGATAGGACAAGGATGAGATTTAAATGGTTAATACCATCACACTCTAGTATTTATATTTTATTTTAGAATTTTCCTGGTTTTTATTTATTTTTATATTTTTATATTTTTTTATATTTTTTATATTTTTTAAAAAAATATTATTTTTTAAATATTTTAGTTCCAAGTTGGGACCGGTACCCTCCTTGTCACAAGGTGTGTGCCAGGAACTGATGCAGCTGCTCTAGGAGTTCCTCTATATGAATCTCTTGTATTTCAGCTACTGCTGCTATAGAGATCTCTGTGCAGCTCTCTTATTAGCAGATCAGCTGCTTTATCAAGCCCAGTACGTGCCAGGAGCTGATACAGCTTTAGCTGCTGCTGCTGTGGATTCCACTGTGAGGATCTCGTGTTTAGCAAAACACTAATCCTGCCTATCTGTAGTTATCTAGCCCTACGCGTTTCCTTACTCATAAGTAACTCTGCAGTAATTCATCAGGGGCTCACAGAGTTAATGTGTAGACAATGCACTGATTCTATGATCAAACGTGGACATAGTTGCTAGCCACTGTCAGTGGCAAAATGCTCTGTCTTTTAAAGACCGAGTACCCTCCTCCTCATGAGCTCACTGTTATCCTGGTGTGGGGGGTCTCTGTACTCGTACCTCGTCCTGGTACATGGGTACTGGTGTGGCATCTCTCTTGTCTTGTACTTGACACACAATATGTTGCTGCTAGATTGTGCCCTGCTCTCACCCCTTCTTGTTTGCCCAAGCAGAGTCTTAGGGAGGCCTCTCAGATTTCTTCTAGCAGTGCAGAACTGGAAGAGAGGCAGTTGAAGAGTGGGACGCTGGTATAAATGTTATCCAGGTAGAGGTGGTAACCCTGGTCCAGCAGTGGGTGCACCAAATCCCACACAATTTTTGCATTAACTCCCAGTAAGGGGGGGCATTCTGGGGGCTGAATACTGCTGTCCTTCCTTTCATATATCCTAAATTTGGTCGGTATACCCTGATGCACTCTCGCACAGCTTATACATCTTCACGCCATACCTTGCCTTCTTACTCGGCAGGTACTGGCGGAATTGAAGCCTCCGTTTAAAATGTACCAAGGACTCATCAATAGAAATACACTTCTCGGGGGTGTATGCTTGGGTAAACCGGGCACTGAAACGGTCTAATAGGGGTCTCAGTTAATACAAATGGTTAAAATTGGGGTTATTTCGCGGTGGGCGCTGCTCATTATCAGTATAATGTAAGAAGCGAAGTATAGCCAATTTTTTTTTTTTTTTTAGGTTACAGTTCTGTTCTGAAGTTGCTTTGAGGGGCCTATATATTAGACACCCCTATCAAACACCCCATTTTAGAAACTAGACCCCTCAAAGTATTCACAACAGCATATAGAAAGTTTATTAACCCTTTAGGTGTTTCACAGGAATTTAGAGCAAAGTAGCGGTGAAATTTACTTTTTTTTTTGTCAGAAAATCCTTCTTATTACACTTTTTTCTGTAAAACAGAAGGTTTTACCAGAGAAACGCAACTTAATACTTATTGCCCAGATTCTGCAGTTTTGAGCAAATATCCCACATGTGGCGCTAGTGCGGTAATGGACTGAAGCACCGGCCTCCGAAGCAAAGGAGCACCTAGAGGATTTTGAGCCCTCCTTTTTATTAGGCACCATGTCCGGTTTGAAGAGGTCTTGTGATGCCAAAACAGTGGAAACCCCCCAAAAGTGACCCCATTTTGGAAACTAGATCCCTTGAGGAATTCATTGTAGTTTTCATGGGGTGCATGCGGCAATTCTACTATTGTTTTTTATTCTATTTTTTTTACAGTGTTCACCGTGCGCTATAAATGACATATTCACTTTACTCTGCGGGACGATACGATTACGGCGATACCAGATGTTTATAGTTTTTTTATGTCTTATGGCGTTTGCACAACAAAATACGTTTTGTAAAAAATCATTCACTTTTTGTGTTACCTTATTCTAAGAGCCAGGACTTTTTTATTTTTCCATCAAGAACGACGTGCGAGGACTTATTTTTTGCGTAACGAAATGTAGTTTCGATCAGTACCATTTTTAGGTACATGCGACTTTTTGATCTCTTTTTATTCCATTTTTTAGGAGGTGAAGTGACCAAACAATTGTGATTCTGGTTCGGTTTATTATTATTTTCTTTTATGGCGTTCACCGTGCGGGATAAATAACAAAATAATTTTGTAGTTCAGGCCGTTACGGACGCGGCGATACCAATTATGTATAGTTTATTTCTTTGTTTATATATTTTTATTAATAATAAAGGACTGATAAGGGAAAAGGGGAGATTTTTACTTTTATCACTTTTAAAACTTTTATTTTCTTATTTTTACACAACTTTTTTTTTACTTTTTTACTTTGTCCCACTAGGGGACATGAGGGCAGGAGGCCCTGATCGCTATTCTAATACACTGCACTACATGCGTAGTGCAGTGTATTAGAACAGTCAGCAACTCACTGACAGCAAGCATAGTGGGTCTTGACTTTGTCAGGACCCACTAGGCTTCCGTCGATGGCATAGCCGGACGCCATTGTTTGGTGTCCGGTTGCCATAGTCACCATCGCCGGCCGCTATCGTGTAGCAGGCCGGCGATGGCAGCTTAACCCCTAAGAAGCCGCGATCGCTATTGAACGCGGCTTCTGAGGGGTTAATCTGCGGGGACCACCGCGATCGGTCCCTGCACATTGAGCTGTGATAGCCTGCTGTCGGAAACAGCAGCTATCACAGCTCATGAACGCGCCCCGCGCGAACGCCGCCGTGTTTACTCCATGACATACTATTATGTCATGGAGCGCGAACGATGCACTTACCATGACATAATAGTATGTCCTGGAGCGTTAAGGGGCTAAGGGGTTAAACATATATACATATATATATATATATATATATATATATATATATACACACACTGTTGTATGCAAAAATCTCGCCATCTATTGTCAAAGTATGTGTCTACTGTTTACTAGCTGAATTTATCATAGTATTAAATATGAAACATTTGTAAACATTTGGGCACTCTCCCAATAAACGTATTAGGTCTTGATCCATGTCAGGTGTGGAAATAAAAAGTTCACATTTGTACATTTTTTTATGTAACTGAGCATCTCAGAAACTGTTATTGATGGGGGACTGTGCTTTGCGACTACCACTGATTATGGTGCATGCACATTACAGTCCCATTGATCTGAATGGGAGATTTCTGATGTCAGACTCAGAGATCTGGCTATGGCCGCTTCATTCTAGTGATTTTTAGGAATTACAGGTCACAGGTTCCACTAGGCAGTTGAGCTGGATCAGCAACAGAAGATCAACAATAGAGACAATAGCAGAGGCAAAAGAAGCCATTTTGATAGCAGAGATCAATAGGCACCACCACTTCAGTAACAGAAGACATAATAAAAAAAAAATTCAAATATGCAATGTCAGACATGGAGTTTAATGTCAAAGTACTTTGCCCTGTAAGTGGTTCGCCAAAGGCAGCTCACTACTCTGATCAGCAGAGTTTAAGGCTACTCTATGGTCTTCACCAGTGCTCACCACAAGGCAGGTTGGATTTGGCTGCAAAGAACCTAGGTTGCATTAACAGAATACAGCATAGCTCCTAACCGTCCCGGATCCGGCGAGACAGTCTCGGTTTCTCACCGCTGTCCCGCTGTCCCATGCGGTCTGAAAAATGTTCCGCTGGGCCAGGCTGGGCGCCGCAGTGCTCCGGGCGCAACACGGAGGTAGGGAGGGAGGGGGTGGCGCAGTAGAGCAGCTGTATAAAAACAACTGATCACTGCTGACAGGCGCCCTGCATACCGGACAACTGTAGTAGCGATCAGCATCAGAAGGAAGCAGGAGATCTTGCGGCGGCGTTCTGAGTGGACTCGATGCCGGCCCGGGAGTGGACCAGTCCAGTCACCTGACCTGTCGCCTGATCTTACCGGTCAGATGACTGGACTGGTCCACTCCCGGGCCGGCAACGATCCCAGCTAGAATGCCACTGCAAGACCTACTGCCTTCTCCTAACGGTGAGTGAAGTCAGGCAGAGCAGAGAGCGGTAGCAGTAGGCTACCTCTACCGTTCTCTGATCTGGTAGCAGTGTGGCACAAAGTACAAGGGGGAGGGGGGTTGTGGCTCTATGTACAAGGGGGAGGGGGGTTGTGCAGCATCATGTACAAGGGGGAGGGGGTTGTGTGGCGCTATGTACAAGGGTGTAGGGGCGTTGTGTGGCACTATGTACAAGGGTGAGGTGGTTGTGTGTTGCTATGTACAAGGGGGGGTAGGGGCGTTGTGTGGCACACGGGGAGGGGTGTTGTGGGGCACTACGTACAAGGGGGGAGGGCTCTGTGTGGCGCTATGTACAAGAGGGGGCTGTGTGTGGCGCTGTCTACGATGGGGCTGCGTGTGGCGCTATTAACAAGGGGGCTGTGTGTGGAGCTATCTACAGGGAGCAGTGTGGCGCTGTCTTCAGGGGGGCTATCATAGCGCTATCTACAGGGGGCTGTCTGTAGCACTATATACAGGGGGCTGTGTCTGGCGCTATCTACACACAGCCCCCTTGTAAATATTACTAACTTTATTTTTATGTTTTGCAGGTTCCACTAGACTGTTTGGACTGTGTTGTAGATTTGTTGGACTACTTCGATGACCTACACTACCGTTCAAAAGTTTAGGGTCACTTAGAAAATTCCTTATTTTTTAATGAGAAGCACAGTTTTTTTCAATGAAGATGACATTAAATGAATCAGAAATACACTCTATACATTGTTAATGTGCTAAATGACTATTCTAGCTGCAAACGTCTGGTTTTTAATGCAATATCTACATAAGTGTATAGAGGCCCATTTCCAGCAACCATCACTCCAGTGTTCTAATGGTACATTGTGTTTGCTAACTGTGTTAGAAGGCTAATGGATGATTAGAAAACACTTGAAAACCCTTGTGCAATTATGTTAGCACCGCTGTAAACAGTTTTGCTGTTTAGAGGAGCTATACAACTGACCTTCCTTTGAGCTAGTTGAGAATCTGGAGCATTACATTTGTAGGTTTGTTTAAACTCTCAAAATGGTTAAAAAAAGAGAGCTTTCATGTGTAACTCGACAGTCTATTCTTGTTCTTAGAAATTAAGGCTATTCCATGCGAGAAATTGCCAAGAAACTGAAGATTTCCTACAACGGTGTGTACTAGTCCCTTCAGAGGACAGCACACACAGGCTCTAACCAGAGTAGAAAGAGAAGTGGGAGGCCCCGCTGCACAACTGAGCAACAAGACAAGTACATTAGAGTCTCTGGTTTGAGAAATAGATGCCTCACAGGTCCTTAACTGGCAGCTTCATTAAATAGTACCCGCAAAACGCCAGTGTCAACGTCTAAAGTGCAGAGGCGACTCCGGGATGCTGGCCTTCAGGGCAGAGTGGCAAAGAAAAAGCCATATCTTAGACTGGCTAATAAAAGGAAAAGATTAATATTGGCAAAAGCACACAGACATTGGACAGAGGAAGATTGGAAAAAAATGTTATGAACAGACGAATCGAAGTTTGAGGTGTTTGGATCACACAGAAGAACATTTGTGAGACGCAGAAAAACAGAAAAGATGCTGGAAGAGTGCCTGACGCCATCTGTCAAGCATGGTGGAGGTAATGTGATGGTCTGGGGTTGCTTTGGTACTGGTAAAGTGGGAGATTTGTACATGGTAAAAGGGATTTTGAATAAGGAAGGCTATTACTCCATTTTGCAACGCCATGCCATACCCTGTGGATAGCGCTTGATTGGAGCCAATTTTATCCTACAACAGGACAATGACCCAAAGCACACCTCCCAATTATGCAAGAACTATTTAGGGAAGAAGCAGGCAGCTGGTATTCTATCTGTAATGGAGTGGCCAGCGCAGTCACCAGATCTCAACCCCATAGAGCTGTTGTGGGAGCAGCTTGACTGTATGGTACGCAAGAAGTGCCCATCAAGCCAATCCAACTTAAGGAAGGGCCTTCTGGAAGCATGGGGTGAAATTTCTCCCGATTACTTCAGCAAATTAACAGCTAGAATGCCAAAGGTCTGCAATGCTGTAATTGCTGCAAATGGAGCATTCTTTGACGAAAGCAAAGTTTGAAGGAAAAAATTATTATTTGAAATAAAAATCATTATTTCTAACCTTGTCAATGTCTTGACTATATTTTCTAGTCATTTTGCAACTCATTTGATAAATATAAGTGTGAGTTTTCATGGAAAACACAAAATTGTCTGGGTGACCCCAAACTTTTGAACGGTAGTGTACATAATTTTTTTAATAAAATGGTGAGGGAGGGTTGTTTTTGGGGAGTTCTCATTTCAATAAAAAATTATTTTCTTATGTCTGTGTTTTTTTTTATATTTTATTATCACCTTAGTAATGGCAGATGTCTGAGCCAGTAAAAATGCTATCACTAATACCCCATTATTAAACCCAGTACCCACCATTACCAGGGGTCCTGGTAAGAGCCGGGTACAATTAAGTACCTGAAAATCTGTAGTGATGGTCGGGCATTGGGGCGGCCGCAGGCTGGTATTATGAGGCTGGAAAGGGCCAAAAACCGTGGCCCTTCCCACCCTTGTAATGCTAGCCTGCTGCTGTGTTGTATCTGGCTGGTTATGAAAAATAGGGGGATCCGCATATAGGTTTCTAACAAAAAAAACAAAAAACAAATGAAGAAAACTACATTGCGTCCCCCCCATTTTCATAACCAGCCACATACAACATAGCAGCAGTAGGCTAGCATTACCAGAGTGGGAAGGGTCACTACAGATGGTCAGGTACTGGATAGTACCCGGCTCTACCCAGCACCCCTGGTGGCGGTGGGTACCGGGGTAATAATGGAAAGTTAGTGCTAGCCTTTTTACTGGATCACACTAAGCCCTATCTTAGTAATGGATGCTGTCAATGGGGTTAGAGTCAGTTCACACATTGCGTAAATACGGCGTATTACTGTATTATAATACCTGTATTATGCTGCGGAAAATCTGTATACAGTCTAATCTAATACAGTAACAGCAAAGTGGATGAGATAAAACAAGTTTCATTCACACGCTGTGTAAATACTGAGCGGAAAAAAATTCTCAGAAATGGACCTGCGTTGCCGAATTTTATTCCACAGCATGTCAATTGTAGTTGCGTAAACTCTGCTTATTTGTTGCGGGTTTTCCCCATTGAATTCAATGGGAGGTAAAACCCACAACAAATAGCAGCAGGGGCGTAGCTAAAGGCTCATGGGCCCTTGTGCAAGAATTCAGCTTGGCAACCACTCCCTAACACCACCTGCCCGTGCCTATGCCCAGCCACGTTGCTCAACAGTCCCCATGGATGCCCCCACAGTATAATGCCCCCATACCTGCCTCCACGATATAATGCCCCCACACAGTATAATACCCCATAGTATAATGCTCCCCATAGCTTCCACCACACAGTATAATGCCCCCATAAGTATAATGCTCCCCATATCTGCCCCATACAATATAATGCTCCCCATAGCTTCCCCCACACTATAATGCCCCCATAGATGCCTCCATGGTATAATGCCCCCACACAATATAATGCTCCCCATAGCTTCCCCCACACAGTATAATGCCCCCATAGTATAATGCTCCTCATAACTGCCCACTCACAGTATGATGCCCCCATTGCTGCCCCCACAGTATAATGCCCTCCATAGCTGCCTCTACGGTATAATGCCCTCACACAATATAATGCTTCCAATAGCTTCCCCCACACAGTATAATGCCACTATAGTATAATGCTCCACATAGCTGCCCCACAGTATAATGCCCTCCATAGCTGCCCCACAGTATAATGCTCTCCATAGCTGCCCCCACAGTATAATGCCCTCCATAGCTGCCCCCACAGTATAATCCCCACCATAGCTGCCCTCACAGTATAAAGTCCCCATAGCTGCCCCCACAGTATAATGCCCCCATAGCTGCCCCCAATATAATGCCCTCCATAGCACCACACAGTATAATGCCCCCCATAGCTGTCTCCACAGTATAATGCCCTCCACAGCTGCCCCCACAGTATAATGCCCTCTATAGCTGCCCACACAGTATAATGCTCCCCATAGCTGCCCCCAAATTATAATACCCCCATACAGTAAAATGCTCCCATAGCTGCCACCATATTATCCCCCCTCCCATACCAAGTATAATGCCCCCATATGTATGTGCCTAATAAAAAATAAGATCATAATAACTTACTTACTTACCCGTTCCCCCTTTTCCTCCAGTCTGTGCTATGAGTGACTCAGCGCAGACAGGCAAGATGACATCACTACATCGTGCCTGCCTGTGCCAAGCCGCTCACGGCAGAGTGAATGCTGGATCAAGGAGCTGTCACTCCTTGCTCCAGCATTCAATTCAACTTTATCTGCATCCTAAGAAAATTCCCTGAAGCCACCAGGGCGGATATCAGATACCACGGCCCGGTACCAAATGATCGATGGCCCGGTATTGGTCCATGGCCCAGTGGTTGGGGATCACTGAATTAGACAACTGCAATTACTAAGGCGCTAATAAAGTATTACAAATAATACAGAGGCATAAGAAAATAATTTTTATTGAAATAAGAACTCCCCCACACAACCCTCTTTGACCATTTTATTTAAAAAAAAACGTAGATCATCGAAGTAGTCCAACGAATCTACGACATAGTCCAAACGGTCCAGCAGAACCTGTAAAACCAAAAATAAGGTTAGTAATATGAAGAGTAAAAAAACTGCTCCTCACCAGCGACTTACATAGTTACGTAGTACGGATGAAAAAAGACACATGTTCATCAAGTTCAACCAAGGGATGGGAAAAGGGAAGAGAAACATTTCTACACATAGGAGCTAATATTTTTTCATTCTAGGAAATAATCTAAGCCTTTTTTAAAGCCATCTACTGTTCCTGCTGTGACCAGCTCCTGCGGTAGGCTATTCCATAGATTCACAGTTCTCACAGTAAAGAAGGCTTGTCGTCTCTGAAGGTTGAACGGAGGGAGTGCCCCCTTGTTTTTTTAGGGGGTTTTGCATGGAACAGGATTTCACCATATTTTTTGTATGTGCCATTAATATATTTATATAAGTTAATCATGTCCCCCCTTAGTCGTCTTTTTTCCTGGCTAAATAGATTTAATTATTTTAATCATTCCTCATAACTTAGATTCTCCATGCCCCTTATTAGCTTCGTTGGTCTTCTTTGTAGTTTTTTCCAACTCCAGGGAATCCTTTCTATGAATTGGAGCCCAGAACTGAACTGCATATTCTAGATGAGGCCTCACTAATACTTTGTAAAGTGGTAATATTATATCCCTGTCCCGCGAGTCCATGCCTTTTTTAATGCACGACAATATCTTGCTGGCCTTTGAAGTAGCTGATTAACATTGCATGCTGTTATTTATGATCTACAAGTAAACACAGAAGTCTTCTTCCCTGCGCTGCAATAGAAACTAGACGTCAATGAAAAATATTTCCCCTTCATGTAACTCTGCTACCTGTCAGCTGAAAAGTCATCTACCAGGGTGTAGCCAGAAGCTTGATCAGATACTTGCATACACAAAGAAATTCACAAGCAACAAAGAAAGAACTAACCAGACTTAAATACTCCATCCTAGAATCTGATAGAAAGAAGAAAGAGAAATGAGATTGGTTTTGATACTGAAACCAAAGCCACTCAGAATCTAGGCTAGTAGTCACGACAATCTTAATGAGATGGACATTTCCTAACACTGTCTTCCTTCAAGCTAAAAATTTTTATTCACTTCAGCAGTGTCATTGAAGAGTAAATAGTGCTCATACCGATAGCCACATTTTGATCTATTCAAAATGTTTTAACAGATAATGTGCAGTGTGAAATTTGTGCATGGCTGAAAATAATCTTTGAACAGAAGCTAAAATCTTAGAGACATGTCCTTTCAAATTTCTCATTAATTATCACATAGCTGAAATACAATTCGAAGAAGCAACATAATTTTACATGTGTCTTAACATGTGTTATTTTCACCTCTGCTGCTGCAGGGCCTTCCTGTAACTCACAAGACAAACATTTCCTCGGCTGCCTTTCCTCATAGGACTTCTTTTCACAGTGTGTGAAGACATTTGTCTGCCCTGGTTGAGTCACATGTTATTTCGATGAAGCCATTTTTTTTTTACTGTGCTGAAGTGTCAAGATCTACACCATGCACAGTTTTATTCCTATATATGTCAGTGGGTGACTTTTTCATAGATATTAATTGTTACAAATCACTTGTAATAAGTGCTGGGATATTGGTTGAAGATTTGTGTTTGGTGCTTGCTGTACTTTTCCCGTTGTTAATGTTTGTTTTGAGAAATATACAATCCTGTCTTATATTAGAAGAAGGTAAGTAGAACTTGTGTAGAGGGCAGGCTAAATGCTGCAAAATAAGTATGCCTTAATAGCTTGAGAAAGGTTCAGATGTGAACCGAAACGTCGCTCACTTTGTGGTGAATAAAGCAACATTTCTCCATTGATACTGAAGTCCTGGTACTGTTAGGCCTTATTCACATGAACGTGTCTGTTTTTTCGCGCACAAAAAACGCTGCGTTTTGCGCGCGCAAAAGTTCAGTGTGGCATCTGTATATGGTGCACGGTTGCGTGATTTTCGCGCAGCCGGCATCATTATGACACTCTGTTTTTATGTTACGAAACAGTAAAGAAGAAGGGACTTTTATGTTTCCCTTCACTTCTTTAACAACTGTAGCGCAAATCACGCGCGTCACCTGGAAGTGCTTCCGTGTGCCGCGAGCGAATTTGCACGCACCCATTGACTTCAATGGGTGCGTGCTGCGCGAAACACGGGCAAATATAGGACATGTCGTGAGTTTTACGCACAACCTGTCAGAACGGCCCCATTGACTTACATAAGTCTGTGCGATGCACGTGATTTCCACGCGCGTAGCACGGACGTAATACACGTTCATGTGAATAAGGCCTTAGTTTGTTCTATTTGTTTTCTTATTCATTACAAGTCAAGGAGTGGATTCATCCTTTCGGTAATGTGCACATGGCCTGATCCACAGCCTTTTGGGGTGCTGAGTTTGTTAATTTCTTATCTTATTAGTATATATATATATATATATATATATATATATATATACATATAATTATTTTGTTTTGGGGGGTATTCTTTGGAGCTGGTGCCCCTGATATTTTAAGAACCTAGCAACACCACTGGACCACACAATTAATATTTGACAACTATTACTGATCAGTCATATATAAGTACTTTCCCAGTCTTGGGGTGAATAAATGGAACATAAAATATATTTTTACAGTGATATAATTTTATTTGCTAATAACTTAGCACTAATAAGCCAGCAACTAGCATTTCCATAACTTTTTTTTTCTTTGCATAAATGTGCACCCTACAAATTATGCAAAACTTAGCACAGTCCATAATAACAATAACCATAATTTTCATGACCACACCCACAAATACTGGAAAGCTCTGCTGCTTGCTACCTCTTCAGATATTTTAGCACTGGCACATGTTTCTTTTAGGATGACATCCCTGTTCTTTTTTGGTTTTATAAGGGTCAGTTCATACTGCTGTTTTTCACAGCAAATGCAGTAGCAGCAAAGTGGATAAGGTAAAACAAATCTCATCCACACGCTGCGTAAATACAGAGAGGACAAAACGTTCAGAAATTGACCTGTGGTGCAGAATTTCAGTTCGCAGCATGTCAATTGTATTTGCGTAAACGCTGTGTGAAGGATTTGCCTGACACAGCTTCTGTGTCGACGCCCGTGGTTAATCAGCCTGCATCTGTTCCTAGGTCTGCTAGAGTGACTCGATCTGCTACCACTCAGGCTGGTAGGCTGAGGAGTGGGAGAGCCTATCGCAGCCTAGCCAGACGGTTCTAGCTCCCTCCCTTTGTCTACTTATACCTTCATTTGCTGCTTGTCCTTTGCCTGTGATTCTCTTGTTTTCTGGCTCTGCTGTTCCTGCTGTTACCATTGACCTCTGCTTCATATTGACCCTGGTTTGACTGACTCTTCTCCTGCTTTGCATTTGTTACCTCGTACACTCCTGGTTTGACTCGGCTCGTCCACTACTCTGTTGTTCACGTTGTCGCTGTGGGCAACTGCCACAAGTAGGCAGTAGGCAGTAGTGCAAGTAGGCAGGGACTGAGTGGCGGGTAGATTAGGGCTCACCTGTCTGTCTCCCTATCCGGACATTACACGCTGCTTATTTGTTGCGGGATTTCTCCATTGAATTCAATGGGGGAGGTAAATCCTGCAATAAATAGCAGTTGTTGCGTTTTTTTAAGGCGGGTTCGCAGCAACTCAGAAAAAAACAAAAACTCATACTTACCCAGAAGTCTGTGTTCCTCCCTACAGCGCAACCTCCTGGGATGATGTTTCATCCCATGTAACCGCTGCAGCCAATCACAGGCTGTAGCGGTGGTCACATGGGATGAAAGGACATCCCAGGAGGCCGGCCTGGATGAGGTCAGAAGGCCGGCCTCCTGGGATGACGCTTCATCTCAAGTGACCGCCGCAGCAGCCAATCACAGGCTGCAGTGGTCTACTGGGCTGAAACATCACCCCAGGAGGCCGGTCTGCTAGAAGGCCAGTCAATGATGCATTTTTCCGCAGCTGACATTTCGGGCGAAAAACTGCACCACAATTTGCTGCGCTTTTTCACCTGGAATTCCCTGCGGCGCACAGGGCGGATACGCTGCGTGCTTTTATGCAACTGTTAACGCAATCATGGGCCAAAATATATTAGACTGAAATTTGTAATGGGTATGTCAACTGATACCCGCTCTCCAGTGATTTATCCAGTTTCCAAATCATAGGTGATCGATATATATATATCTCTGAGAGAAAAGATGACACAAGAGACCATGCTTGTATGCTTAAAATCCTTCTCTGATCTTTATTGATCCAAAAAAGTAAAAAAGTATGATGACAGAAAGGTGTAGGTTTTAAATTCAGCCAATCATCTACAATATGATAATGACTCTGATTCAGCCAATGAGAATATTTCAATGCATTATAATGATTATTCACCCTCTATATATATAATTTTGACTATGTGATTTTCTGTTTTTTTTTTTTTTATATAATCTATCTCTCACTGGTAAAATTAACCTAGCCTAAAAATTCTAGACTGTTCATGTCTTTGACAGTGGGCAAACTTACAAAATCAGCAAAGGATCAAATACTTATTTCCTTCACTGTATAGACACTCCCTGTAGATAGAGTTCCCACTGTAAATAATGCAACTCACAGTTTTAGTAGAAAAAAACAACTTTACATATTGACATGATCCCGTTCCCTTTCCATCCGGTGGCAATGCAGATCTGCTCACTTTTGAGCAGGTCTGCTGGAGCTGAACGACGCAACAGGCGTGATGTTGAAAGTTGCTGATTGGCGGGGCAACACTGCTTTATGTCTACCGCCCACCCTCTTCATTTCCCTCCCCTCTGCTCCCTAAATAAACAGCCAAAGCAGTGCCAGGCTAGGCTAAATCTCCCATCTGCTTCTTGGCTGCCACCTGCTATTTCACCAAGAGATTATCATGAAGGTAGGACCCCCACATCTCCTGTGGCAATCAACATCACAATTCAGTGTCAGGATTTTTAGGAAGGGGGTGCATTATGTGTGTTGGTGTTCTTTGGTACTAGTCCTCTGGATGCTGTGGGTGGAATCTATCAAGACTGGTGTCCATAAGCCAGTTTTAAACTAAACAGCACTGGAGTAAGACACGTCTAATTTATTAAGGTGTGCACGCCTCTTAATAAATTAAGCTTATTTCTAGCATTCTGTGTACCTGAAAGTCAAATTTACACCAGCTATGAGCTTTTTTGGCACAGAGTAGTTAACACATTAAGATTGCTACATCTGTATGTGCTAATTATCTGAATTCCGTATGCGCTATTTATCTGAATAGTATATGCATTATACCAGTGTGATTTGTTAGACTGGCCTTTTATTATGGGGGTGTGGTTATCGCAGAGTTAAATATGGTGAAATTTGCATATTGCTAGTTCTCCACTTCATATATCCCTGGCATGCCTCTATAACATTACATGCCTCCATGCCAACCAGGTTTATTGGTGTCTATGGCTGAAATTATACAATATATCTTCCCCTATATCCCTCTTCCCAGATGTTTCATATTATATTACATCTGAAACCTTTTCCAATCAACCACATCGTCTTTCTCATTAAGCCATGCCGATGTCGGATAAGTCGCAAAAAGTATCTAAAAACGCTTTATAAATTTGAACCGGAATTCTGGATAATTTTTTATTACTAAATCTGCCCCACTGTGTTTAGTCATCTTACAGTGATCTCCTCATTTTAAAGGTTTATGACATATCATAGAGACATATCAAAAATTTGCATATGAGCTTGCATTATTACTAAAGTGAAAGAGAGCTCTACACCAAATTTTCCCATTCATTTATGTTTGAAACTCAATCATTACTGGTAGTCTTGCCGTAAAAAAAATTAGAACCCAGACAGAAACTTGACTATCCCCATTATGAGTATATATATATATATATATATATATATATATATATATAGAGTAGGGACCCACTTTAACCCTTTCAAGACCGAGCTCATTTTGACCTTCATGACCAGCCACATTTTCTCAAATCTGACGTGTCAATTTATGTGTTAATAACTCTGGAATGCTTTTGCCTATCCAAGCGATTCTGAGATTGTTTTCTCGTGACATATTGTACTTTATGTTAGTGGAAAAATTTGATCAATAAATTCATTGCTTATTTGTGAAAAACACCAAAATTTTGAGAAGATTTGCAAAAATTATGATTTTTCTTATTTTAAATGTATCTGCTTGTAAAACAGATAGTAATAACACACAAAATAGATACTATTTTACATATTCCATATGTCTACTTTATATTTGCATTGTTTTTTGAACATTATTTTATTTTTCTAGGACGTTACACGGCTTAGTACTTTAGCAGCAATTTCTCACATTTTCAAGAAAATTTCAAAAGGCTATTTTTACAGGGGCCAGTTCAGTTCTGAAGTGGCTTTGAGGGCCTTATGTACTAGATAGACCCCATAAATCACCCCATATTAAAAACTGAACCCCTCAAAGTATTCAAAACAGCATTCAGAAAGTTTCTTAACCCTTTAGGCGCTTCACAGGAATTAAAGCAAAAGTACAGGTGAAATTTACAAATTTTATTTTTTTTGCTGAAATTCATTTGTAATACATTTTTTTCTGTAACACAGAAGGTTTTACCCGAGAAATGCAACTCAATATTTATTGCCCAGATTCTGCAGTTTTTAGAAATATCCCACATGTGGCCCTAGTGCGCTAATTTACTGAAACACCGGCCTCAGAAGCAAAGGAGCACCTAGTGGATTTTGGGGCCTCCTTTTTTTAGAATATATTTTAGGCACCATGTCGGGTTTGAAGAGGTCTTGTGGTGCCAAAACAGTGGAAATCCCCCAAAAGTGAGACGGTTTTGGAAACTACACACCTCAAGGAATTTATCTAGGGGTATAGTTAGCATCTTGACCCAACAGGCCTATTGCTATATTTATTGGAGTAAGTCTGTGAAAGTGAAAATATACTTTTTTTCTGAAAAAATATAAAAAAAAATAATATTTGCAAGGAATAAAGATTAAAAAGCACCCCAAAACTTGTAAAGCTACTTCTCCCAATTACGCCAATACCCCATATGTGGTACTAAACTGCTGTTTGGACCCACAGCAGAGCTCAGAAGGGAAGGAGCGCCATTTGGATTTTGAAGTGCAGATTTTGCTGGATTGGTTTTCAGTGCCATGTCGCGTTTGCAACGCCCTGGAGGGAGCAAAACAGTGGAATCCCCCCAAAACTTACCCCATTTTGAAGACTACACCCCTCAAGGAATTTTTCTAGGGGTATTGTTAGCATTTTGACCCCATAGGTTTTTTGCTGAATTTAGTGGAATTAGGCCATGAAAATGAAAATCTACTTTTTTCTGAAAAAACATAGAAATGTTTAATTTTTACAATGAATAAAGTAGAAAAATCACCCCAAAATTTGTAAAGCAATTTGTCCTGATTTCAGCAATACACCATATGTGGTAATAAACTGCTGTTTGGACACACGGCAGGACTCAGAAGCGAAGGAACAATATTTGGCTTTTGGAGCTCAAATTTAGCTGGAATGGTTTTCGGGTGTCATGTCGCATTTGCAAAGCCCCTGAGGTACCAAAACAGTGGAAACCTCCCAAAAGTCCCTTTAGGGGACTGGAACGAGCGATCATTAGGTCGCTGGTACAATGCACTGCAATACTAATGTATTGCAGTATAATGTCATTTTACAGGCTCCTGTAACAGCGCGATTGCTGTTCCTGTCCGTTAGTCCCGGGTGTCAGCTGTAATACACAGCTGACACCTGCAGAATATGGAGCGGGCGCAGCTCGTGAGTCCGCTCCATATATAACCCCTCGCACCACGACATGCTATTAAGTCGTGGTGCGCGAAGGCGTTAATGCGCAGCGGATGGTGCAAATTGAAAATTAAAATTTTCCACTGATATTTTAATGCACAATACGTTGTGCCCAGTTTGTGCCACTGAAGACAAATACCTCATACAATGTTGAGCGGGTTCTCCCGGATATAAAATATCATATATGTGGATGTAAGCTGGTGTTTGGGCACGCTGTGGGGCTGAGAAGGAAGGGAACGCCATTTGGCTTTTGGAGCGCAGAGTTTGCTTGGTAACTGTTCTGTTTGGGGTTTTGCTGGTATTTCAGTTACGATGTGGGGGCATATGTAACCTGTGCGGAGAACATCAGGACATAATAAGAGGGTATAATAATGGGGTACATAAATAATAATCCGCAGATATGTGGCAGGTGTCGCACTGATAAATGGTCGCCCGATCTCATCTGCTTTTGGAACACTCTGCAAATTTTGCATCGCCATATTCTGAGAGCCAGAACTTTTTTATTTTTTCTCCAACGGAGCCGTGTGAGGGCTTATCTGTTGCGGGACGATCTGTACTTTTCATTGGTACCATTTTAGGGTACATGTGATTTTTTTAATCACTTTTTATTAGATTTTTTTGGAAGCAAAGTGACAAAGAAACATAAATTCTGACAATGTTTTTTGTATTTTTTTTTCCACTTTTCACCGTGCGGTATAAATGACATTTTACTTTATTCTGCGGGTCGGTATGATTACGGCGATACCATATGTATATAGGTTTTTTATGTTTTGTGGCGAATGCGCAATAAAATCACTTTGGTAAAATTATTTATTTTTTGTGTCACCATATTCTGAGAGTCATAATTTTATATTTTTCCGTCAAAAAAGCAGTGTAAGGGCTTGTTTTTTGCGGGACGGGTTGTAGTTTTTATTGGTACTATTTTGGGGTACATGCGACTTTTTGATCACTTTTTATTCTATATTTTTGGAGGGCTGATGACCAAAAAAAAGGGATTCTGACATTGTTTTTTAATTATATTTTTTGCGGTGTTCACCGTGCGGGAAAAATAATATTATAGTTTTATAGTTTGGGTCGTTACGAACGCGGTGTTACCAAATATGTGTACTTTTTTTTAACATTTTCATTTTTTTCCTATAATAAAAGACTTATTATAGGAAAAAAAGCATTATTTTTTTTGTAACTTTTATAACTTGTTTTTACACTTTTATAAAACTTTTTTATTACTTTATTTTTTACTTTTTACTTGTTTTACTTGAAGCCTGGCAGCACTGATCGCTGCTATAATACATTACACTACCTAGGTAGTGTAACGTATTATAAACGGTCAGTGTGACGCTGAGGGTATGTTCACACGGCCTATTTACGGACGTAAATCGGGCGTTTTTGCCCCGAATTACGTCCGAAAATAGCGCCTCAATAGCGCTGACAAACATCTGCCCATTGAAAGCAATGGGCAGACGTTTGTCTGTTCACACGAGGCGTAATTTACGCGCCGCTGTCAAATGACGGCACGTAAATAGACGCCCTCGTCAAAGAAGTGACCTGTCACTTCTTTGGCCGTAATTGGAGCCGCTATTCATTGACTCCAATGAATAGCAGCGCCAATTACGTCCGTAATTGACCCGGCATTCAAGCGCCTGCACATGTCGTTACGGCTGAAATTACGGGGATGTTTTCAGGCTGAAACATCCCCGTAATTTCAGCCGTAACGTACGCCCTCGTGTGAACATACCCTGAGAGTCACACTGACAGGAAGCTTATGAGAACCAGCATCCGGCTGGTTCTCATAGACTGCTGTGCATGGCAGACCCGGGGGCTGTTATATGGCTTCCTTATAACCAACTGCAGCACCAGCAATCGGTCCCCGGGAAAGTTTGTTGTAGCAACACACTTTCCCTGCGATCACATGACCGGGACCTGAACTAATCAGGTCCCGATCATATCTCCGGGACCAGAGGCAGGTGATAACAGCACGATCCGGGTGTCAGCGCTACTCTGAGACACCCGGATCGTGCTTTTAACACCCACCGTGAATTCACGTCAGCGCTGCACAGAGCCCAGGAAGTGCCGACGTGAATATACAGTGGGCGGTCGGGAAGCGGTTAAAGAGGTCGCTGTGAAGTGGCAAATGGGCTCATACAGTTTGATCATGTATGGTGGTGTCTGTTGCTGTAGTGCTGCACTTGTGGGGGGATGTGGCCCAGAGCCAAGGAGGCTTGGCACGGTCTGAAGGCATGGGTGCTTTTGGGCCCCTGGGTTGCTCCCTCTGCAGGAGCGGTGCTGCGGTGGCGGTAGCCGCCATGCGGTGCTGCAACCGCTGGAGTAGGGATCCACTTTAAAGAGGTCGCCGTGAAGTGGCAAGTGGGCTTATACAGTTTGATCAAAATGTTTACAAAGAACCTCATGTTCATGTTTCTTAATTATGCCTAGCGGCTCAGATCAACGTATATACTGCGGATTGTGCGGTCCATGTCTAGTTTCTCACAATGCTGACTTAACCCTCGACGGCCGCGGCCATGGACTTGTGAGTGCTGGCCGACATCTCCTTCCTAGGAGACGCCAACACTTACTTCCGCTCGTCTCTGCTGTGTCCCGTAGGGTGCCCTCGCACGCTCGCGCCTGGCCTTAAACGGCCAGCGCGCGCACATGTAAAGATTTACAAATTAGCCCATTATCACCCTGGACTATAAAAAAGGCTCTGCCATTTCACTTCTTGCCTGATGGTTGTTGTGTATACCCATGTAAAGTCTTAGCAAATGGTCCCTTAGGCCCCATCCAAACTACCGTATTTTTTCCCACCCCAGTAAATGCTGGCGTAAATACGGGTCCTTTGTCACACATTTTAACCCGTATTTAACCCGTATTTACGGGAGCCCCATAGACTTCTATGGGCCTGCCTGTGCTGTAATTACGGCCTGAAATAGGACATGTTCTATATTTTTCAACGGCCCGGGCACCTTCCCGTAAGCAAACGGGAAGGTACCCATGGCCAATAGAAGTCTATGGGCCCGTAATTACGGGCCGTAATTACGGCCATTTTTACGTTCGTGTGCATGCGGGCCTTAGTGTTATCCTGTTCCCGTTGTTCCTGTGTCCTGCTACTTGTATCCTGTATCCCGTGCTGTATTTGTTCCTGTGCCTTAGAGTGTTGGAGTCGTGTTGCTGTCTTACACCACCTCATGTGTCATGTGCCACGCCTGATATCATCCTCCACGTGTGACATCATCTGCCTTCAAGTTTATCTGTGTCTAAGCCTCTGCTACTGTCTGGACTATCAATGGTACTCTTGTACTAGGACTTTTTATAGACTGTTGTTTGGCCAGCTGCTACTCCGCTACGGCGGTGCGGCCTAGTGGGTCCACATAGAAATAATGATTTTTATTTGAAATAATAATTTTCTCCTTCAAACTTTGATTTCGTCAAAGAATGCTCCATTTGTAGCAATTACAGCATTGCAGACCTTTGGCATTCTAGCTGTTAATTTGCTGAGGTAATGGGGAGAAATTTCACCCCATGCTTCCAGAAGCCCCTCCCATACGGTCAAGCTGCTCCCACAACAGCTCTATGGGGTTGAGATCTGGTGACTACGCTGGCCACTCCATTACAGATAGAATGCCAGCTGCCTGCTTCTTCCCTAAATAGTTCTTGCATAATTTGGAGGTGTGCTTTGGGTCATTGTCCTGTTGTAGGATGAAATTGGCTCCAATCAAGAGCTGTCCACAGGGTATGGCTTGGCATTGCAAAATGGAGTGATAGCCTTCCTTATTCAAAATCCCTTTTACCTTGTACAAATCTCCCACTTTACCAGCACCAAAGCAACCCCAGACCATCACATTACCTCCACCATGCTTGACAGATGGCTTCAGGCACTCTTCCAGCATCTTTTCAGTTGTTCTGCGTCTCACAAATGTTCTTCTGTGTGATCCAAACACCTCAAACTTCGATTCGTCTGTCCATAACACTTTTTTCCAATCTTCCTCTGTCCACTGTCTGTGTGCTTTTGCCAATATTAATCTTTTCCTTTTATTAGCCAGTCTCAGATATGGCTTTTTCTTTGCCACTCTGCCCTGAAGGCCAGCATCCCGGAGTCGCCTCTTCACTGACACTGGCGTGTTGCGGGTATTATTTAATGAAGCTGCCTGTTGAGGACCTGTGAGGCGTCTATTTCTCAAACTAGAGACTCTAATGTACTTGTCTTGTTGCTCAGTTGTGCTGCGGGGCCTCCCACTTCTCTTTCTACTCTGGTTAGAGCCTGTGTGTGCTGTCCTCTGAAGGGAGTAGTACACACCATTGTAGGAAATCTTCAGTTTTTTGGCAATTTCTCGCATGGAATAGCCTTCAATATGGTGTGGCATGGAGGCGATCAGCCTGTGGCACTGCTGAGGTGTTATGAAAGCCCAGGTTGCTTTGATAGTGACCTTCAGCTCGTCAACATTGTTGTGTCTGGTGTCTCATCTTCCTCTTGACAATACCCAATATATTCTCTATGGGGGTTAGGTCAGGCGAGTTTGCAGGCCAATCAAGCACAGTGATACTGTGGTTATAAAACCAGGTATTGGTACTTTTGGCAGTATGGGCAGGTGCCATGTCCTGCTGGAAAATGAAATCAGAATCCTCATAAAGCTAGTCAGCAGAGGGAAGCATGAAGTGCTCTAATATTTCCTGCTAGACGGCTGTGTTGACTCTGGACTTGATATAACACAGTAGACCAACACCGGCAACTTCACACTGGACCTCAAGCAACTTAGATTGAGTGCCTCTCCACTCTTCCTCCAGACTCTGGGACCTTGATTTCAAAATGAAATGCAAAATTTACTTTCATCTGAAAACAGGACTTTGGACCACTAAACAACAGATCACTCCTTTTTCTTCTTAGCCCAGGTAAGCTGCTTCTGACATTGTCTCAAGGAATGCGACAGTTGTAGCCCATGTTCTGGATACATCTAGTAGCTCTTGAAGTACTAACTCCAGCTGCAGTCCACTTGTGAATTTCCCACAGATTCTTAAATGGCCTTTTCTTGACAATCCTTGACAATTCCAGAGTCTGTTATCCCTGTTTCTTATGCACCTTTTTCTACCACACTTTTTCCTTCCTCTCAACTTTCCATTAATATGCTTGGATACAGCACTCTGAACAGCCAGCTTCTTTCTTTAGCAATGTCCTTTTGTGGCTTACCCTCTTTGTGGTGGGTGTCAATGACTGTCAAGTCAAGTCAGCAGTCTTTCCCATGATTGTGTAGCCTACTGAACCAGACTGTTGGACCATAGGAAACCATTGTAGGTATTTTGTGTTGATTAGCTGATTAGAGTGTGACACCAAGAGTCTAAAATCTTGAACTTTTACCTAATATTCTAATTTTCTGAGAAACTAAATTCTGGGTCTTCATTAACTGTTAGCCACAATCATCAACATTAAAAGAAAAAATGCTGGAAATAGATCACTCTGTGTGTAATGAATCTATATGTCACGGACACAGGGTATGTGGACCCACTAGGCCGCTGACCTGGTCACAGTCTATGCAAAAGTCAATGGCAGACAGTAATGCTTGGGTACCTGAAATAGTCCGGACGGTGGCTGTGGCTACAGCACGGATGGAGGCTGGTGCGGCAGGTGGCGCCAGACGTGGCGGGCAGTATGCGATGAAGCAGAAGACACTGGACGTGGCAGACGACACTGGATGTGGCAGACGACACTGGACGTGGCAGAAGACACTGGACGTGGCAGGAGACACTGGACGTGGCAGGAGACAATGGACGTGGCAAACGACACTGGACGTGGCAAACGACACTGGACGTGGCAAACGACACTGGACGTGGCAGAAGACACGACTCCAATGCTGGTAGGCACAGGAACTGGAACAATACGGAATACAGGAACGGGTAACAGGGCACTGGTAACAGCTGGAACGGGAAACACTAAGGGACAATTTGCGAGACAGACTGGGATAGACTAACAACGCTCAGGCAAGGATTAGAAGGCCTGTGGCCTTCTTATAGACCAGGAAATCGTGGCAGTTGATGATGATGACGACTTCCTATTTGCACGCGCTGGCCCTTTAAGGCCGGGCGCAAGCGTGCGCGCACCCTACGGGACATAGCCGAATGGAGCGGAAGTGAGCGCTGGCGTCTCCTAGGAGGAAGACGGGGACCAGTGCTCACGGATCCATGACTGCGGGCGTCGGGAGGTGAGTAAACCCGACGGCCCGCGGCCATGGACGCTACACTATATAATATATTTAGTAATATAGTGTCACTATTTGAATTAAATTACTTAAATAAATTAGCTTTTTGATGATATTCTAATTCATTGATAAGGACTAATATATATATATATATATATATATATATATATATATATTGTCACGAAGGGCCTGTGGACCCACTGGGCAGCTGGCCAACAGGGAGCATGTGCATGTCTATTAATCTATAGGTACCTGTGGCAGCTCAGACAGTAGCGGGGCAGGCTCGGCTGGTACTAGGTAGCAGGCGGACGTCAGGCGAGGTGAAGCAGGTCAGACGTGGATGTAGCACAGCCCGACTTTAGCACAGCTCAGTGCTAGACCAGGAATGTATGGATTGCTAGGAACAGGAACTGGAAACAGGTATAGGTGCAGGGACAGGGACAGGAACAGGGAACACACTAGGAGGCCATCACATAGACAAACTATAGGGAACACAACAATGCTCAGGCATAGAACTAGGGGGCTGGACCTCTCTTTTAGTCCAGGGTACTCACGGGTCAAAATTCATCCACGAGGTCCGGTGCACGCGCTGCCCTTTTAAGAGCGGGCACGAGCGTGCGCGCGCACCCTACGGGATCCGGCTGAGGTGAGTGGACATGAGCACTAGCGTCTCCTGAGGAGGAGGCTGGGGCCAGCGCTTGCCGACTCGTGGCTGCGGATGTCAGGGGAAGGTTGGAGCTGACAGCCTGCAACCACGGAAATTGCAGTATCCCCCACTTACGTCCCCTCTTCTTGGGACCGGAGAGAAACTTCTTCAGAAGAGTAGGGGCATTGAGGTTCTCCTATGGCTCCCAAAACCTCTCTTCAAAGCCAAACCCCCTCCAATCCAACAAATAAAAAGTCTTGGTGTCCAAGATCTCCTTGACCTCAAAGATGTCCGAAGGGCCGCTGGAGGCAACAGCAGGGCTGGGAGTCTTGGAATATTGGTTCAGGATCACTGGTTTCAGGAGGAAGACATGGAAGGAGTTGGGAATCCTGAGGGTAGGAGGCAGCCGAAGCTTGTAGGCGACAGGGTTGATCTGCTGCAGGACCTCGAATGGTCAGAGGAACCTGGGGGCAAATTTACATGATGGCACCCTCAGTCGGATATTCCTGGATGACAGCCAGACCTTAGTGCCAGGAAGAAACCAAGGAGGCTCTCTTCTCCTTGTGTCAGCCTTCCGTTTCATGCGGTCAACTGCCATTAGGATGGAGGATCGAGTCTGCTGCCAGATCTGCAAAAAGTCTCTAAACGTGGAGTCAGCTGCAGGTACCTCGGAAGTATCAAGCACAGGGAGAGCAATTAGTGGGTGGTGGCCGAAAACAATGCAGAACGGTGTATTTCTAGTAGACTCGCTGGTGTAATTATTGTAGGAGAACTCCGCCCATGGGAGCAGCTGCACCCAGTCATCATGCTGCTTGGAGATGAAGTGGCGTGGGTAGTTCTCCAAAATCTGGTTGATCCTCTCAACCTGACCATTAGACTGAGGATGGTAGGCAGAGGGAAAAGTCCAACTTCACGCCAAGAAGTCCGCAGAGGGCTCTCCAGAACCTCGAGGTAAACTGAACTCCCCGATCAGACACAATATGCTGTGGCAAGCCGTGCAGGCGGAAGATGTGTTGGATAAATAACTTGGCCAACTGAGGAGCAGAAGGAAGACCCGTCAGAGGAACGAAGTGGGCCATCTTCGAAAACCACCCAAACAGTACTGCAACCAGCATAAAAAGGCAGGTCCATGATAAAATCCATCGCTATATGCTGCCAGGGAGCATTGGGCACAGGCAATGGCTGGAGCAGACCAGCAGGTCTGGAGTGGGTGGCCTTGTTGGCTGCACATACAGCACAGGAAGAAACTAAGTCCACAATATCCTTGGGCAGTGTGGGCCACCAGAAATGACGAGCAATCAAATCCCGGGTCTTACGAAACCCCGTGTGACCTGCCAGTCTAGAGGTGTGTCCCCAGTGGAGGATTTTTCCATGATCAGCAAGGCGCACAAAAATCCTCCCTGGAGGAATGTCCCCAATTTGCAGGGGATTGACCGAGACAATGCAAGATGGATTGATAATGTTCTGTGGACTCTCTATGGTGTCTTCTGTCTCAAAAGACCTGGACAAGGCATCGGCCCTCACATTCTTGTCGGCAGGGCGATAATGAAGCTCAAACTGAAACCTTGCAAAGAACAGTGACCACCTGGCCTGACGAGGGTTCAGCCGTTGGGCCGTCTGGAGGTAGGTCAGATTCTTGTGGTCCGTAAAAATCAAGATCTGATGAGCTGAGCCCTCTCGTAGATGTCTCCACTCCTCCAGAGCCAATTTGATGGCCAGTAACTCCTGATCCCCAATTGAGTAGTTACGTTCTGCGGAAGAGAAGACCTTGGAAAAGTATTCACATACCTTTGACTTGCCCTTGTGACCTCTCTGGAACAGGAGTGCACCAGCACCGACAGAGGATGCGTACACTTATCCATTATGCAATACCATCAGGGAGGCGTCCGACTGGCTCCAAATTTATTCTGCAGCAGGACAAGGACCCTAAACATACAGCCAATCTCTTTAAGAACTATTTTCAGTGTAAAGAAGAATAAGGAGCCCTAGAAGTGATGATATTGCCCCCACAGAGCCCTAATCTCAACATCCTCCAGTCTGTCTGGGATTACATGAAGAGACAGAAGTATTTGAGGAAGTCTACATTCATAGAAGATCTGTGGTTAGTTCTCCAAGATGTTTGGAACAACCTCCCTGCCGAGTTACCTCACAAACTGTGTGCAAGTGTACCTGGAAGAATGAAGAATTGTTGTTGCCTTGAATGCAAAGGGTGGTCCAACAAATATTGATTTGAGTTAGATTTGTCTTCTGTTCATTCACTTTGTATTTTGTTAATTGATACTATTAACACGTCGCTTGGCAACTCGGATCTTCAGCTCCCTCCATAAGTTTTCGATGGGATTAAGGTCTGGAGACTGGCTAGGCCACTCCATGACCTTAATGTGCTTCTTTTTGAGCCACTCCTTTGTTGCCTTGGCTGTATGTTTCGTGTCAATGTCGTGCTGGAAGAACGAGCCACGAGCCATTTTTAATGTCCTGGTGGAGGGAAGGAGGTTGTCACTCAAGATTTGACGGTACATGGCTCCATCCATTCTCCCATTGATGTGGTGAAGTAGTCCTGTGCCCTTAGCAGAGAAACACCCCCAAAACATAATGTTTCCACCACCATGCTTGACAGTGGGGACGGTGTTCTTTGGGTCATAGGCAGCATTTCTCTTCCTCCAAACACGGCGAGTAGAGTTATTGACAAAGAGCTCAATTTTAGTCTCATCTGACCACAGCACCTTCTCCCAATCACTCTCAGAATCATCCAGGTGTTCATTTGCAAACTTCAGACGGGCCTGTACATGTGCCTTCTTGAGCAGGGGGACCTTGCGGGCACTGCAGGATTTTAATCCATTACGGCGTAATGTGTTACCAATGGTTTTCTTGGTGACTGTGGTCCCAGCTGCCTTGAGATCATTACCAAGTTCCCACCGTGTAGTTTTCGGCTGAGCTCTCACCTTCTTCAGGATCAAGGATACCCCACGAGGTGAGATTTGCATGGAGCCCCAGATCGAGGTCGATTGACAGTCATTTTGTATGTCTTCCATTTTCTTACTATTGCACAAACAGTTGTCTCCTTCTCACCCAGCGTCTTACTTATGGTTTTGTAGCCCATTCCAGCCTTGTGCAGGTCTATGATCTTGTCCCTGACATCCTTAGAAAGCTCTTTGGTCTTGCCCATGTTGTAGAGATTAGAGTCAGACTGATTAATTGAGTCTGTGGACAGGAGTCTTTTATACAGGTGACCATTTAAGACAGCTGTCTTTAATGCAGGCACCAAGTTGATTTGTAGCGTGTAACTGGTCTGGAGGAGGCTGAACTCTTAATGGTTGGTAGGGGATCAAATACTTATTTCTCTGTGCACAATGCAAATAAATATATATAATTTTGACAATGTGATTTTCTTTTTTTTTTTATATATATATAATCTATCTCTCACTGGTAAAATTAACCTAGCCTAAAAATTCTAGACTGTTCATGTCTTTGACAGTGGGCAAACTTACAAAATCAGCAAGGGATCAAATACTTATTTCCTTCACTATAGGTGTATAGAGGCCCATTTCCAGCAACCATCACTCCAGTGTTCTAATGGTACATTGTGTTTGCTAACTGTGATAGAAGGCTAATGGATGATTAGAAAACACTTGAAAACCCTTGTGCAATTATGTTAGCACCGCTGTAAACCGTTTTGCTCTGTAGAGGAGCTATAAAACTGACCTTCCTTTGAGCTAGTTGAGAATCTGGAGCATTACATTTGTGGGCTCGATTAAACTCTCAAAATGGCTAGAAAAAGAGAGCTTTCATGTGAAACTCGACAGTCTATTCTTGTTCTTAAAAATGAAGGCTATTCCATGAGAGAAATTGCCAAGAAACTGAAGATTTCTTACAACGGTGTGTACTAGTCCCTTCAGAGGACAGCACACACAGGCTCTAACCAGAGTAGAAAGAGAAGTGGGAGGCCCCGCTGCACAACTGAGCAACAAGACAAGTACATTAGAGTCTCTAGTTTGAGAAATAGACACCTCACAGGTCCTCAACTGGCAGCTTCATTAAATAGTACCAGCAAAACGCCAGTGTTAACGTCTACAGTGAAGAGGCGACTCCGGGATGCTGGCCTTCAGGGCAGAGTGGCAAAGAAAAAGCCATATCTGAGACTGGCTAATAAAAGGAAAAGATTAATATGGGCAAAGGCACACAGACATTGGACAGAGGAAGATTGGAAAAAAGTGTTATGGACAGACGAATCGAAGTTTGATCACACAGAAGAACATTTGTGAGGTGCAGAATAACTGAAAAGATGCTGGAAGAGTGCCTGACACCATCTGTCAAGCATGGTGGAGGTAATGTGATGGTCTGGGGTTGCTTTGGTGCTGGTAAAGTGGGAGATTTGTACAAGGTAAAAGGGATTTTGAATAAGTAAGGCTATAACTCCATTTTGCAACGCTATGCCATACCCTGTGGACAGCGCTTCATTGGAGCCAATTTCATCCTACAACAGGACAATGACCCAAAGCACACTTCCAAATTATGCAAGAACTATTTAGGGAAGAAGCAGGCAGCTGGTATTCTATCTGTAATGGAGTGGCCAGCACAGTCACCAGATCTCAAACCCATAGAGCTGTTGTGGGAGCAGCTTGACCGTATGGTACGCAAGAAGTGCCCATCAAGCCAATCCAACTTGTGGGAGGGCCTTCTGGAAGCATGGGGTGATATTTCTCCCGATTACCTCAGCAAATTAACAGCTAGAATGCCAAAGGTCTGCAATGCTGTAATTGCTGTAAATGGAGCATTCTTTGACGAAAGCAAAGTTTGAAGGAGAAAATTATTATTTCAAATAAAAATCATTATTTCTAACCTTGTCAATTTCTTGACTACAAACTTTTGAACGTTAGTGAATATATATATATATATATATATATATATATATATATGTATATATATATATATATATATACATACATAGATATATATGGGCATTTATATAGTGCATACTATATGACAAAAAACCATGTTGGATATTTCAGTAGCTAACAGAGGTGTTTTATTAAAGAGGTCCGCTGACATTAAATTAATCACATGGTGTCCGGCTGCAGGAACCCCCAGCAATTAGTGGTCAGTCTATGTAATTCATCAACATTTCGGGTTCACCAGAGCGAGAGACGCTCTTTGTAGCTGCTCTCTGCTCTGATCTTCCTGTCCTTGATGGGAGAACTCTATTTATTAAATCAGAATTCTTTAATAAGGTATTTGGAAATGCATTTTCTAAACCAGAAAGCCTCTTGAAAGGTTTAGAAAAAGGTGGGTCTCTGCACCCTTATAGCTATGTCACTACATAACTTCTAACAAAATATGATGCAGTCATAAGGACTAGTAAGGACGCCATCATGAAGACGTCTGCTCAGTCACCATGATGTCCTTCTTTTCTGCTATGTACATTCTTGATTACATGAACAACAGGCTGCATTTTCCATCCCCTGCTACTATCTCTCTGTTCTCCTACTGTAGCCTGCAAAATCTAGAAGAGCATGTGAAATTAACCATGGACTATTTTAGTCTTTCCACTCTGGACCTATAGATTTGTACTTGTCCTCCCAGCTGAGTACCTTCCAGCTTATCCTGACCTATTAATGAGGTTCTCCTGATCTCTGAAGTGGTATCATGTCCTCCTTTAGAGAGCTGATAATAATTCTATCAGTTCAGCTTGCATCCCTCTCCATATCTACTAAATGGTGTAATGGTATATTGTGAGTACCTTTGAAGCATGCAGCCTCGCTCCTTTCACTTAGAGTAATTACCTGAGTTATCCAATAGTATATACCAGATGGTGGAGTGGAAACTGCAAAGATCATTCCAAGAAAACTTGAATCAAAAAGAAAAAAATGCTAAAAATATGAATGCACTATGCATTAAACGACTTCTGTCTGCATGAAAATCGAATGTACCTGGTTCAGTTTTGATTCACTGACATTTGATTTGCACAATAAAAACGATTCATTTTTCACTCGTTGCAGGTTTGAGAGGCCACAAATCAAGTGACTTATTTTAGTTGGAAAGCTACTTACATTCCATCAAAAAATTCTATTTATCTCAGTAGTGGTTTGTCATGGCTCCCATTGATCTGCTGAAAGCACAGGGTGCTAAGTGGAATTTTAAAGGTAGCAAACATATAAGATGAGTTGACAGATTACAGTGTTCTGCATTTGACTATGGCTTAATTGCTTTCTATTATTTATGATGTTTAATGGCACTAAATACATAGAAAATAAATGTTATTACAGAAATTAAGAAAAACTGTGAAGATATTTGTGAGTGCATGCATTTGTAAACCCGTGTTATCCATATTTTTTTAAAACAGCACTCCGTCAAATTTTGTTTTTACCTGTACAATGCAAACTTGCCAGCAACACTTTAGCAGTGTCATATGTTTCTTCCCAGCTCAGTTGCATCCATGGATTATTAACCCTATCATTATGGGCGCTGTGTCTTGTGATCTCAGACTGACAACCAAAATAGACCATGCTCTCATGTGTAGACAGGAGATCATTCCAATCAATCAAATTCCTCATTTATTCACCAATCAAATCCCTCCTGGCAGCACTGAAACACCTCCGTGCCTTACACAGCTCCACCCTCCCTGCTCCTCTGTATGTCCCCCATGCATAGAGTGCTATTGAAAAGATTTGTTTTTCCCTGTCTAAGAGAGCGGGAGGGTAGTGATGTAATTGGTGAGTGCAATTGTATTCCTATGAGATGCTGCTCCTCACTGCATCAAGTGTGAAAACTGACATGTAGAAACCTATCACAAGCAGACTGCAGAGGAGACAAGCTGAAGCTACATAGGAATACACTGTAGTATTAGGGGGCAGCAGTTTTATGTCACTGCACTATCACTTGTAGCACTTAGGACTCAGAAAAAGTGCAGTGTCATAAGACTCCACCCTCTCTCCTTCTGGAAAGCAAGCAGCATCATGGGAAATGTAGGCTGTGTTAGGGTATGTTCACACGGCAGAGTCCATAACGGCTGAAATTATGGGGATGTTTTCAGGAGAAAACATCCCCGTAATTTCAGCCGTAACGGCATGTGCAGGCGCTTGAACGCCGCGTCCATTACGGACGTAATTGACGCTGCTTTTCATTGGAGTCAATAAATAACAGCTCCAATTACGCCCCAAGAAGTGACAGGTCACTTCTTTGACGCGGGCGTCTATTTACGCGACGTCTTTTGACAGCGGCGCGTAAATATACGCCTTGTGTGAACAGACAAACGTCAGCCCATTGCTTTCAATGGGCAGATGTTTGTCAACGCTATCGAGGCGCATTTTCGGATGTAATTCGGGGGTTAATACGCCCGAATTACGTCCGTAAATAGGCCGTGTGAACATACCCTTAGGAGAACCATATCAGAGTGGAAGAAGGAACCAAGATAGCAAACAACCTATAAATGGCTAAAACAGATATACACAAGGCATACACAAAATCCTCTAAAAGCACAAAAGCATAGTGAACATAGCACCCCAATAAAATATATGAATATATAACTACCACGTATTGTCAAAAATAGAAATCTTTTTATTAATAAATAACAATACATGGTATTACAAAAATGTATCCAAATGAATTTATTAAAACAGGTTATACACTAAGAGCAGCATCAGTAAGGTATAGATGAAATTATACCCAGAGGTAAACAGAAACAACCCATCTCAGAAATAGCGTCCCATTCCCTACCTCACCATAAACACGACAGATATGTAGCTGAATAGCAATAGCCAAATATAGCGCTTATAGATTTGCAGAATACATCCTAACTGGTGAAGAATGTGTATGGTAAGACCAGGAGGCATAAAGAGATGTGGCACAGAAAAAACGCCAAAGGCGTTAATAATAACAACAATAATAATATACAGTCTTATTTAACCCCTTAATGACTAGGCCATTTTGCTCGTTATTGATCAAGGATTATTTTTTGTTTTCTCACGGTCGCATTCCAAGAGTCGTAACTTTTTTTTATTCCGTCAACATAGCCATATGAGGGCTTGTTTTTGCGAGACGAGTTGTATTTTGCAATTGCACCATTTTTGGATGCACATAATATATCGATTAACTTTTATTAACTTTATTTTAGAAGAGAATTGAAAATAAGCAGCTATTCCAAAATGTTCACGTTACAAAATTTACGCCGTTTACCATGCAGCGTAAATAACATGTTACCTTTATTCTATGGGTCCACACGATTATAGGTATCCCAGATATGTATAGGTTTTATATGTTTTCCTACGTTTGCACAATAAAAACCCTTTTAGAAAAAATTACTTGTTTTTGCATCGCCGCATTCCAAGAGCCGTAACTTTTTAATTTTCCGTCAATGTGGCCATATGTGGCCTTGATTTTTGTGAGCCAAGGTGTAGTTTTCATTAGTACTATTTTGGGGTACATAGGACTTATAGATTAACTTTTATTCTATTTTTTATGCGGGGAATGGGAGAAAAGAAAGAATTTAGCATTTGTTTTTAGCGTTTTTTTTGGACGCATTTCATCCGGCAGTTTAATTAATGTGTTAATTTTATTGTTCGAGTCGTTACGATCGCGGGGATACCATATATGTGTATTTGTTATTTGTTTTGAGACTTTTAATACATTTCACCACTTTTTTGGGGAAAAAAGCGGTTTTATTTTATTTTGAAAGTACTATATTTTTTTTCCATTTTTTTATAAACTTTATTTAACTGCTTTTACATTCTTTTTTTTTAGTCCCACCAGAGGACTTCAACATGCGATTTGTGGATACTTAGTATACCAAAGCATTATTGCCTTTCAGTGCAAACTATTAGGCGATGCCTCTGTTAGGCCCCCGTCCGCCATAGAAATTTAGTGTGGCCCTAGTGTGCTTATGGACTGAAGCACAGGCCTCAGGAGCAAAAGGATCACCTAATGGATTTTGGGGCCTCCTTTCTGTTAGAATATATTTTAGGCACCATGTCAGGTTTGAAGAGGTCTTCTGGTGCCAAAACAGTGGAAATCCCCCAAAAGTGACCCCATTTTGGAAACTACACCCCTCAAGGAATTTAATTAGGGTTATTGTACGCATTTTGACCCCTCAGGTGTTTGCAGAAATTATTGGAAGTAGGCCGTGAAAATGAAAATCTAAACTTTTTCAAATTAAATTTAGGTTTTCATTTCAACAAGGACTAAAGGAGAAAAAGCACCACAACATTTGTAGAGCAATTTCTACTGAGTAAAAGAGTGCCCCGTATGTGGTCATAAACAGCTGTTTGGACACATCGCAGGGCTGACAACGGAAAGTGTGCCATTTGGCTTTTGGAGCTCAAATTTAGCAGGAATGGTTTGCTGAGGTCATGTCACATTTGCAAAGGGGACAAGACAGTGGAAACTTCCCACAAGTAACCCCATTTTGGAAACTATAACCCTTGAGGAAATAATCTAGGGGTATAGTGAGCATTTTGACCGAACAGATTTTTTGCAGAAATTATTGGAATGGGCCGTGAAAATCAAAATCTAAATTTTAAAATAAAATGTAGGTTTAGCTATTTTTTTTTCATTTCCACAAGGACTAAAGAAGAAAACCACCAGAACATTTGTAAAACAACTTCTCCCGAGCAAAACAATACCCCACATGTGGTCATAAATGGCTGTTTGGACACACGGTAGGGCTCAGAAGGGAAGGAGCACCATTTGAATTTTGGAATGGTTTCTGGGTGTCATGTCACATGTGCTGAACCCCTGTAGTACTAGTTTAGACGAAACACCCCAAAAGTAACACAATTTGGGAAACTACACCCCTTGAAGAATCATCTAGGGTTATAGTGAGAATTTTGATCGCAAATGTTTTTTGCTGAATTAATTAGAATTAAGCAGTGAAAATTTATAATTTCATTTTTTTACAATAAGATGTAGTTTTTAGATCAACATTTTTCATTTTCACAAGGAATAAAGAAGAAAAAGAACATTTGTAAAGCAATTTCTCCCGAGTATGGTAATACCCCATATGTGGTTATAAACTGCTGTTTACATATATGGGAGGGTGCAGAAAAAAAGGAGTTGGTATTTGACTTTTGGTTTGTGGACGCCCTGTTGCATTCGCAAAAACCCTGAAGTACAAAAAAAAAAATTGACCCAATTTTAGAAACTAAGCCCTAAATGCATTTATCAAGGGGTGTAGTGAGCATTTAGAACCCACAGGTGTTTTTCAGAAATTTATATGCAGTGGATGATGCAAAGTGAAAATTGAAATTTTTCCACTGATATGCCTATTCACCGCAAAATATGTTGTGCTCAGCTTGTGCCACTGGAGAATCTTACCGCATAAATTGTTAAGCGGGTTCTCCCAGGTATGGTAATGTCTTACTTGTGGATGTAAACTGCTGTTTGGGCACACTTTAGGGCTAAGAAGGGAAGGAGCGGCATTTGGAGCATGGATTTTGCATGGTAGTAGTTTTGTTTGGAGTTTTACTGGTATTCAGTTTATAATGTGGGGGCACATATAAGATGTGTACATCAGGGCATAATAAGAGGGTATAATAATGGGATAAATAATACAATTATCCATAGATGTGTGGTACGCTGTGAAGCAATCCATTATGCGTAGGCTGGTATTGCACTGATAAACAGTTTTCTTACTTATCCCCCTTTTGTAACACTCTGTACCCATTGGGGACTTTTTCCCCTTTGCAGTTTGGGAAATTTTGCTGGGAAAGTGTTGCGCTGGTATAACACAGGAGCCCTCGCTTCCAGCAGATGTGCTTTGTCCCTTCCTACTTACCAAATACTAGGGCCCTGAAACTGAAGGAATGTTCCCCTCCGGTCTGCGCATCTGGTAGTTTTTTCATCACCGCATTACCAGTGCCATAACTTTTTTATTTTTCGGTTGATAGAGCTGTGTGCGGGCTCGTTTTTTGCGAGAAAAGCTGTAGATTTTATTGGTACCATTTTGGGACACATACGACTTTTTGATCACGTTTTGTTTAATTTTTTATTACTAGGAAAAAAAGCAAAAAGGGAGACACGGCGCCAAGTAGCGTGATCAATAGTATAAGGAGCAAAAAAACGGTACATAAATGCTCACCTGTTAAGTGGCAAATTACCGGCATGTAATTTGTATCAATAGCTGCTGCCAATCCCGGACGCAATCCCCGTGGAGATGCCAAAGTAATATTGAAGTAAGAGAAAAAACGGGATAAACGGCGCTGCTTATAAAGGTACGGTTTATTAGAAGGATGCTACGCGTTTCGGCGCCGGACCGGCGTCTTCATCAGGCATGTCGCAGGGTTAAAAACCACATGTATATATACCAAATACCATAGGGTAAATTACAAACTGATTGGACCAGTTCAGACCAGCCTCCTGGCCAAAAACCGCCAAAAACAGCAGGTCAAAGTTCAGAAGTTGATACAAATAAAGAGAGAGAAAAAAAAAAAAAGGAAATGCAATATGCAAACATATAACAAGGAAATAACAATATATGACTAGGATGATTAGATAAAAGACATGGATCACAAATCAGAGTGAACTACCAGCTAGTTTATGATAATAGAAATAAAAAATATATATAATTATAATAACAAACATTGCTGAAGTACATATGTGATGGTAGTTTAAGAAAAGGGCAGCGGCCGTTGTATGTTGCCAGGAAACACATACACAATACAATCCGGAAGAGGTAAAGCGGTCTCAATGGAACGCATGGTGGAACGTTGTCAGGGAAACCACTGACAACAAAAATCCCGGAAGTGAAGCACAGTGATACGCATAATGGACCGCAGATACGGGCGATATGCTGGGATTATAAAAACAGGATTTACCTGATTAATACAGTAATGAATTACAATAGAAGATTTAGAAGGACATAATAAAGGACCTAACCCGGGGACATATAGACAATTAGGACGGCAATACTAGATACAATAGCCGAAGAAATTCAATATTGATTTAGACATGCACGAACTATAAATAACAATTAACAATATTATTATAGAGCGTAAAGAAATATATATATATATAAAAAAATATATAGTATGAACTAGCCTCAGCTAATAAAATTCACATAAAATGTTAGGGTAAAATTACATAGCACAATGATAATAATACTTACAACAAAACTGCATAAATGAACATAGAAGGGTTATTGTAAAATAGTAACATAACGCTTATGAGGAACAAAATCTAAAAGCAAGGTTAAATGAATCGTCAAGACTTCTATATCATTAATCCAATACGGAAGTATGGTTAAAAAGCAAGGTCAACAGTTATATAAACATAAACATAAGATCATTAATCCAATGCGGACTCTGTAATATCGTTAAGACCATTGGGGTATAACGTTCCCAATTTATATATCCAGAAATTTTCCCTTTGTTTTAATCTGGTAAATCTATCGGGTATATCGATAGGTATTCTCTCTATAGGAGTTACAGTAATAGCGCCAAAGTTACAGTTATGTACAGTGGCACAATGGCGAGATACACTATGTTTAACGAAACCAGTCCTGACATTAAATCTATGCTTATTGATCCTATTTCTAAGGGTTGCAAAGGCATTAACACAATTAGATTGCATTAATCCGAGTGCTTGTATAGAGAAATCCACAGACTTTAATTGCAATTTTATTACTACTTTTAACCAAGGAAGCAAATTAATTAGTTCAACAATTAATAAACATTGGCATATCCTTAAGAACGACCAATATATGAAAAGTATTATTCCCACTAGACCCAAGATCACTTATAGAAGGGCTAAAACATTGAGGAATTTAATTGCACCTAGTAGATTACGGAAAATTAATTGTGACCCTCATAAAACAATTTTAACATCTAATGGCTCATATCGTTGCGGCAAACCAAGATGCCTTTGTTGTTCCAATATTGCGAACAAAATAACTAATTTTATATCGGTAAATACCAAGGAAAGTTTCCCGATTAAAAACTTCCTCAACTGCGCGAGCGACTATGTTATATACCTATTACAATGCACATGTGACCGTCAATACGTGGGTCGTACCACCCAAACCCTTAGAAATAGGATCAATAAGCATAGATTTAATGTCAGGACTGGTTTCGTTAAACATAGTGTATCTCGCCATTGTGCCACTGTACATAACTGTAACTTTGGCGCTATTACTGTAACTCCTATAGAGAGAATACCTATCGATATACCCGATAGATTTACCAGATTAAAACAAAGGGAAAATTTCTGGATATATAAATTGGGAACGTTATACCCCAATGGTCTTAACGATATTACAGAGTCCGCATTGGATTAATGATCTTATGTTTATGTTTATATAACTGTTGACCTTGCTTTTTAACCATACTTCCGTATTGGATTAATGATATAGAAGTCTTGACGATTAATTTAACCTTGCTTTTAGATTTTGTTCCTCATAAGCGTTATGTTACTATTTTACAATAACCCTTCTATCTTCATTTATGCAGTTTTGTTGTAAGTATTATTATCATTGTGCTATGTAATTTTACCCTAACATTTTATGTGAATTTTATTAGCTGAGGCTAGTTCATACTATATATTTTTTTATATATATATATTTCTTTACGCTCTATAATAATATTATTAATTATTATTTATAGTTCGTGCATGTCTAAATCAATATTGAATTTCTTCGGCTATTGTATCTAGTATTGCCGTCCTAATTGTCTATATGTCCCCGGGTTAGGTCCTTTATTATGTCCTTCTAAATCTTCTATTGTAATTCATTACTGTATTAATCAGGTAAATCCTGTTTTTATAATCCCAGCATATCGCCCGTATCTGCGGTCCATTATCCGTATCACTGTGCTTCACTTCCGGGATTTTTGTTGTCAGTGCTTTCCCTGACAACGTTCCACCATGCGTTCCATTGAGACAGCTTTACCTCTTCCGGATTGTATTGTGTATGTGTTTCCTGGCAACATACAACGGCCGCTGCCCTTTTCTTAAACTACCATCACGTATGTACTTCAGCAATGTTTGTTATTATAATTATATATATTTTTTATTTCTATTATCGTAAACTAGCTGGTAGTTCACTCTGATTTGTGATCCATGTCTTTTATCTAATCATCCTAGTCATATATTGTTATTTCCTTGTTATATGTTTGCATATTGCATTTCCTTTTTTTTTTTTTTTTCTCTCTCTTTATTTGTATCAACTTCTGAACTTTGACCTGCTGTTTTTGGCGATTTTTGGCCAGGAGGCTGGTCTGAACTGGTCCAATCAGTTTGTAATTTACCCTATGGTATTTGGTATATATACATGTGGTTTTTAACCCTGCGACATGCCTGATGAAGACGCCGGTCCGGCGCCGAAACGCGTAGCATCCTTCTAATAAACCGTACCTTTATAAGCAGCGCCGTTTATCCCGTTTTTTCTCTTACTTCAATATTGTTTAATTTTTTGGAATAGGAAATTACCAAAATGAAGCAATTCTGGAAGTTTTTTAATGGGTTTTTGTTTGGCATTCACCGTGTGCCATAAATTACATGTTAACTTTATTCTGCGGGTCGATACGATTACGGTATTGCAGCTTTTGCACAATAAAATCTCTTTTCTAAAAAAATCATTTGTTTTCTGTCTCGCCATATTCTAAGACCCATGACTTTTTTTTCTTTTGCGTGGACAAAGCTGTGTCAGGGATTATTTTTTGCGGGACAGGTTGTTGTTTTATTGGAACTTTTTGTGGAGTAAATGTGACTTTTTGATCACTTTTTATATCATTTTTTGGGAGACGTGACCTAAAAACAAAGATTCTGGCGTTGTTTTCAGATTTTTTTTACGGCGTTCACAGTGCAGGATAAATTACATAATAGTTTTATAGTCTGGGTGGTTATGGACGCTGCAATACCAATTATGCATGCTTTTTTATTTATTTATTTTTTACGTTTTTTCCAATAGTAAAAGACTTATTATGGGAAAAAAGGTATCTTGGATTTTTTTTACTTGGAACTTGTGTGTTTTTATTTTTTGTAACATTTTTATTAACTTCTTTTTACTCTTTTTACTTGTCCCACTAGGGGATTTGAGGGCCTGATGACCCGATCGCTACTCCAATATACTGCACTACATACGTGGTACTAGAGCCGTCAGTTATTGCCTGCCGGAGGAGGGTCCTCATCCACTTTCGTACAAGGCAGACACGGAGGCCGTTATTTAACCTCCGGTTGCCATGGCAACCCATTACAGGAGGGTGCCAGCTGTATAATATAGCTGTCACCCACGTAGATGGTGCGGGCTCCGCTTCTGAGCCCTCATTATCACCTCAACGTAACTGTACTGCGGTTTGCGGGAACACCTTCTCGACGGTGCCGTATTTATTTACGGCCGATGTCGGGAAGGGAATAAATTTATCAAGGCCCTAAAATTAGGGAACCAGGAAGGGTAGGACAAACATATCTGCTGGAAGCGAGGGTGCCCGTATTATACCAGGACAACACTCCCAAGCAAAATTCTGCAAACTGCAAAGGTGCCAAGTGTGGACCAAAATGGGGATAAGTAAGAACACCATTTATCAGTGCGACACCGGCCTGTGCATAAAGGATTGCTTCACAGCATAACACAAATCTATGGATTATTTTATTGTTTTTTTTTACCCCATTATTATACCACCTGTGACCTGACTATGACCCTGATGTACTCTGCCCAGTTTACATATGCCCCCACATTATAAACTAAAATGCCAGTAATACCCCAAACAAAACTTCTACTAAGCAAAACCTACACTTTAAAAGCCAAATGGCGCTGCCTCCCTTCTGAACCCTACAGCGTGCCCAATAAGCTTTTACTTCCTCATATATGGCATCACCATACCTGGGAGAACCCTTTTAACAATTTTTGGGGTGTGTGTCTCCAGTGGCACAAGCTGGCCACGACATATTTGCCACTGAAATGGCATATCTAGGGAAAAATTGCAGTTTTTACTTTCAATTTTTACTTTTCACCATCCGCAGTGCATTCATTTATGGAAAAGACCTGAGTGGAGAAAATGCTTACTACACCTCTTAATAAATGCCTTGAGCGATGTAGTTTCCAAAATGCGGTCACTTCTCAGGGGTTTCTTTTATTATTTCACATCAGAGCCCTGCAATTGTGAACCAATACTTTGTAAATCGTCAAATTAGTCCTCAATTTTGCATGGTACTCATTCAATCCTAAACCCTGTCGAATGTCCAGGCAATAGATTAGGGCCACATGTAGGGTGTTTATAAAACCGGGAAATACAGCATAATAATTAGAGAGTTGTCTTGTTAAGGTGGCACAAGCTGGGCACCACATATTGGCATATCTATGGAAAAATTACCATTTTCACTCTGCATCATCAAGTGCACACTAATTTCTGGAAAACACCTGCGAGGTTAACATGCTCACTACACCGCAAGGTGCATACCTTGAGGGGTATAGTTTCCAAAATGGCGTCACTTCTGTGGGGTTTCCAATGTTTTGGTCCCACAGGGGCTTTGCAAATGCGACATAGCGACTAGAAACCAATCCAGTAAAATCTGCACTCCAAAATCCAAATGGCGCTCCTTCCCTTCTGAGCCCTACTGTGTGCCCAAACAGCAGTTTATGACCACATATGGGGTATTGCCGTACTCGGGAGAAATTGCTTTTCTAATGTCGGGTGCTTTTTCTCCTTTAGTTGTTGAGAAAATTACGTTTTTTCATTTTCACTGCCCAATTCTAATAAAATCTATGAAACACCTGTGGGGTCAAAAATGCAAATGGCACTTCTTCTTTTATGAGCCCTGACATGTGCCCAAACAGCAGTTTATGCCCACTTATAGGGTATTTCCGTACTCCAGAGAAGTTGCTTTACAAATGTTAGGGGGCTTTTTTTTACTTTATGCCTTGTGGACATAGTTTTTTTTTTTTAGATAAAACTACATCTTATTGTAAAAAAAAAAAAATTTTACGTTTTCACGTCCAAATTCGAATAAAATCTAAGAAACGCCTGTGGGATCAAAATGCTCACTACACCCCTACATAAATTCCTTGTGGGTGTAGTTTCCAAAATGGGGTCTTTATTGGATTTTTTCCTTTGTTTTGGCATCACAAGACCTCTTCAAACCTGATATGGTGACTAAAACATATTCTAATAAAAAGGAGGCCCCAAAATCCACTAAGTGATCCTTTGCTTCTGAGGCCTGTGTTTCCGTCCAGTAGCACACTAGGGCCACATGTGGGATATTTCTAAACACTGAAGAATCCGGGCAATAAATATTGAGTTGGGTTTCTCTGGTAAATCCTTCTGTGTTGCAGAAAAAAAATGGATCAAATATGAATTTCTGCAAAAAAAATAAAATTTGTAAATTTCACCCCTATTTTGCTTTAATTCTTGTGAAATGCCTAAAGGGTTAAGAAGCATTCTAAATGCTGTTTTGAATACTTTGAGGGGTGCAGTTTTTAAAATGGGGTGACTAATTGGGTTTTGTGTTGAATAGGCCCTTCAATTCTACTTCACAACTGAACTGGTCCCTGTAAAAACAGCCTTTTAAAATTTTCTAAAATTTTTTAGAAATCTCTGCTAAAGTTCTAAGCCTTGTAACGTACTAGAAAATTAAAAGGATGTTAAAAAAAAACCAATGCAAACATAAAGTAGACAAATGGGAAAGGTTAATTAGCAACTATTTTGTGTGGTATCACTATCTATATTACAAGCAGATGCATTTAAATTTAGAAAAATGCAAATTTTTGCAATTTTTCACAAAATGTTGGTGTTTTTCACAAATAAATACTGAATGTATCGACGGCACAGAAGCTGAGTTGGTGCCATCATCGCCGGATATCAGCGGTGTATTACAGCTGACATCCGGCTGTAATTAGCTTCGATTAACCCCTTAAATGCAGCGGTCAAACGCAATCGCTGAATTTAAGTTGTTTGCAGCTAATCGAAAGCCCAGCAATGAAATTGCAGGGCTTCCGGTGGCTGCAAATGGCAACCGGAGGCCTAATACTGGCCACCTGGTCTGCCTAGCACGGAGGTTTTCCAGGCCCCGCACGGAGGCGGACCCTGAAAGGCTTTCGTAGCCAAAGGCAAGATGGCACCGGCCCAGGAGCTGAGCCGGTCTCATCTGCCATTAACCCTTTAGATGCAGCGATCGCAAGCGATCGATGCATCTTTGAGGTTGCTAGCAGATCGGCAGCCCTGCCATGCAATCAGGGCTGCCGATGCGGCTATATTAACAGGAAACCTAACAATGGCCTCCTGCTCTGCCATGACGGAAGCTGATTAGACCCCGTCGGGAGGCGAAGCCTAATCGGCTTGCTGTCATTGAATGAATGACTGACAGATCTAATACATTGCACTACACAGGTAGTGCAATGTATTAGAAAAAAATAATAATCAGACAGTTGGACCTTCAAGTCCCCTAGTGGGACTTGAAAAAATGTGTACAAAAAAGTATAAAAAGGAGTAAAAAAAAAGTTTTAAAACATATAATAAAAGTTTCAAGTAATAAAATATAATACAATCACCCTTTTTCCCTTTATCAAGTCCATTATTATTGAAAAAGTATATAAACCATTTATGTTATTTATTCCACATGGTGAACGGCGTAAAAAAGAAAACCTTAAAAAACGATAACAGAATTTCAGTTTTTTGGTCACTTCGCCCTACAAATATTGGAATAAAAAGTGATAAAAAAAAGTTGCATGTATCCAAAAATGGTACCTATATAAACTATAGCTCATCTTGCAGAAAACAACTCTCATACAGCTCCATCGACGAAAAAATTAAAACGTTATGGTTCTCACAACTTGGTGACAGAAAAAATACATTCTTTTTACAAAAGTAATTTTATTGTGCAAAAAGTTGCCAGAATTGCAGTTTTTTTGGTCACCTTGCCTCCCAAAAATAGGATAGAAAGTGATCAAAAAGTCGCATGTACCCCAAAATGGTACTAATTATAACTAGAGCTTGTCCCGCAAAAAAAACAGCCCTCATACCAATAACCCAGGAAATAAAAATATGCAGTTATGCTGGCCCGAGGGGAACATTTCTTCTGTTTCAAGAGGCAAATTATTAAGGCCCTAAAATTAGGGAACCAGGAAGGGGAGGACCCAAACATATCTGCTGGATATACCAGGACAAGACTTCCCAACAAAATTCCCCAAACTGCAAAGGTGCAGAGTGTGGACGAAAAGGGGGATAAGGAAGGACATTTATCTGTGCGACACTGGCCTGTGCAGAAAGGATTGTGTCACAGCGTAACACACATCTATGGATTATTTTACAGGTTTTTTTTAACCCACTTATTATATCAATTGACTATGCCCCTGATGTACTCTGCCCAGCTTACATATGCCCCCACATTATAAACGGAAATACCAGCAATACTCAAACAAAACTACTACCAAGCAAATCCACACACCAAAAGCCAATTGGTGCTCTCTCCCATCTGAACCCTACAGCGTGTCCAAACAGCTGTTTACTTCCACACATATGGCATCGCCACACACGGGAGAACCCTTTTAACAACTTTTGGAGTGTGTGTCTCCAGTGGCATAAGCTACGCACTACATATTTGCCACTGAAATGGCATATCTAGGGAAAAATGTAAATTTTTACTTTGCACTATCCGCAGCGCAATCATTTATGGAAAAGTCCTGTTGGGTGAAAATGATCACTATATCCCTTAAAAATGGCTTAAGATGTGCATTTTCCAAAATGGGGTCACTTCTCAGGGGTTTCTTTTATTACTTCACATCAGAGCCTCTGCAATTGGGAACCAATACTTTGTAAATCACTAAATTAGGCCTCAATTTTACATGGTACTTATTCAACCCTAAACCCTGTCGAATGTCCAGGCAATAGATTAGGGCCACATGTAGGGTGTTTATAAAACCGGGAAACACAGCATAATAGTTAGGGAGTTGTCTTGTTATGGTGGCACAAGCTGCGCACCACATATTGGCATATCTATGGAAAAATTACAATTTTCACTCTGCATCATCAAGTGCACACTAATTTCTGGAAAACACCTGCTGGTTTAACATGCTCACTACACCCCTAGGTGAATACCTTGAAGGCTGTAGTCTCCAAAATGTGGTCACTTCTGGGGGGTATCCACTGTTTTGGTCCCACACAGGCTTTTGCAAATGTGACAAACCACCCATTTAACCAATCCAGCAAAATCGACACTCCAAAAGCCAAATGCTGTTTCTTCCCTTCTGAGCTCTGCCGTGTGCTAAAACAGCAGTTCATAACCACATATGGGGTATTGCCGTACTCGGGAGAAATTGCTTTACAAATGTTGGAGGTTTTTTTTCCTTTAGTTGTTGAGAAAATGAAAAATTTTGAGCTAAATCTACATCTTATTGAAGAAAAGGGATTGCTTTTATTTTCACTGCCCAATTCTAATAAATTCTATAAAAAACTTGTGGGGTCAAAATGTTGACTTCACCCCTAGATTAATTCCTCAAAGGGTCTAGTTTCCTAAATTGAGTCACTTTTTGGACGTTTTTATTGTTTTGTCCCCTCAGGGGGTTTGCAAATGCGACATGGCCTCCGAAAACCATTCCTGCTAAATGTGATCTCCAAAAGCCAAATAGCTCTCTTTCCCTTCTAAGCCCTGCTGTGTGTCCAAACAGCTGTTTATGACCACATGTGGGGTATTGTTTTACTCGGGAGAAATTGCTTTACAAATTTTGTGGTGGTTCATCTCCTTTAGTCCTTGTGGAAATGAGAGAAAATGTGCTAAACCTACATTTTCTTGTTTTAATGTGGATTTTAATTTTTACAGCCTGCTTCCAATAATTTCTGCAATAAACCTGTGGGGTCAAAAATTTTCTTGAGGTGTGTAGTTTCCCAAATAGGGTCACTTTTTGGGCACCGCAAGAGCCCTTCAAACATGATATGGTGCCTAAAATATATTTTAATAAAAAGAAGGTTCCAAAAATGTCCTTCAGTGCTTCTAAGGCTGGTGCTTCAGTCCATTACTATACTAGAGCCACATGTGAGATATTTCCTTAATCTGCAGAACCTGGGCAATAAATATTGAGTTCCATTTCTCTGGTAAAACTCTCTTTGTTTCCCAAAAAATGGATTAAATATGAATTTCTGCAATAAAAAAAAATTTTTATTTGTAAATTTGACCTCTACGTTGCTTTAATTCCTGTGAAACGACTAAAGGGTTAAGAAACCTTCTAAATGCTGTTTTAAATACTTTAAGGGGTGAAGTTTTTAAAGTCGGGTCACTTATTGGGGGTTTCTAATATATAAGGCCCTCAAAGCCACTTCACAACTGATCTGAACCGGCCCCTGTAAAAATAGTCTTTTGAAATTTTCTTGAAAATGTGAGAAATTGCTGCTAAAGTTCTGAGCCTTGTAACGTCCTAGAAAAAAAAAGAATGTTCAAAAAATGATGCCAAACTAAAGTAGATATATGGGGGATGTTAATTAGCAACAATTTTGTGTAGCATAACTGCCTGTCTTACAAGCAGATAAATACTGAATGTATCGATCAAATTTTGCCAGTAACATAAAGTCCAATGTGTCACGAGAAAACAATCTCAGAATCGCTTGGATAGGTAAAAGCATTCCAAAGTTATTACCACATAAAGTGAAATATGTCAGAATTGAAAAATGAGGCTCTGTCAGGATGGGCAATAGTGGCCAAAGAGGAAAGGGGTTAAACCTAATTGGTTAAGCTACAACTGCATTGAAGCTATTGTTATAATCAGGTGTGTCTACTATTGGCATTTGTATGTTATCTCTCTTTAGCATCTTGTCCTGGTATAAATAAACCAAACGGGGAGTGGTTTTTCAGAGGATATCACATGAGATACTGAAGCAATGGTCTGTGTCTTTGTGTGTCCTCTTCGATGCATCAATATCCTGATTTGGACTCCGAATGTGGACTCTTACACCCGCAACCATTGAGCGCAGTGGGCAAAAAATGCAGCGGAATATGCGTTCTCTGTCTCCCACTGATGTCAAAGGGAGGTCAGAGACGCATTTTCCGACGTGGTTTCCGCGTAAAAAAACTTGTAAAAAAACTCAGTGTCAACTTACCCTTAGAATACCTTTAATCTCACAAACCCGGGCTATTCTTATACTTTGATGTAGCCGAAAATATTATTGTTGTCAGCAGCACATCTCCCTGTGTAACTAATATAGAGTATAAGATAAATAATGCAAAGAATTTACTCAATTATGTATGTAGATCATATTTACCCGTAGTACCAACGTGTCACTCCCCCTTCTTTATGATTATGATATAATACTCCGGTACGCGCGTGTACGACCAGCTGATTAGTGTCGTGCAGGAGGCGGGTGAATGTAGAGCACGCAATAGGTGCTCACCGGCTGTTAGGTGTTCAAGAGTAACATTGAATGTGACCCCTGATGAGGCACTCTGTAAACTGGGGGTGCAGAAACGCGTAGGCATGCAATCCTTTTGGCATTTGTGACCAGGACATTATACACCGTGTTCCAAATTATTATTCACATTGGATTTAAGTGTCATAAACATTTAACTATTAGTTTTTCAATTAAACTCATGGATGGTATTGTGTCTTAGGGCTCTTTGGATCATTGTAATCAATCTCAGACACCTGTGATAATTAGTTTGCCAGGTGTGCCCAATCAAAGGAAAACTACTTAAGAAGGACCTTCCACATTATTAAGCAGGTCACAGGTTTCAAGCAATATGGGAAAGAAAAAGGATCTCTCTGCTGCCGAAAAGCGTGAAATAGTGCAATACCTTGGACAAGGTATGAAAACATTGGATATTTCAAGAAAACTTAAGCGTGATCATCGTACTGTGAAAAGATTTGTAGCTGATTCAGAGCACAGACGGGTTCGTTCAGATAAAGGCATAATGAGGAAGGTTTCTGCCAGACAAATTAATAGGATTAGGAGAGCAGCTGCTAAAATGCCATTGCAAAGCAGCAAACAGGTATTTGAATCCGCTGGTGCCTCTGGAGTCCCGCGAACCTCAAGGTGTAGGATGCTCCAGAATTTTGCAAGTGTGCATAAAGCTATTATTCGGCCACCCCTAAACAATGCTCACAAGCAGAAACGGTTGCAGTGGGCTCAGAAATACATGAAGACTAATTTTCAAACCATGTTGTTTACTGATGAGTGGCGTGCAACCCTGGATGTTCCAGATGGATGAAGTAGTGGATGGTTGGTGAATGGCCACCATGTCCCAACAAGGCTGCGACGTCAGCAAGGAGGTGGCGGGGTTATGTTTTGGGCTGGAATGGGGAGAGAGCTGGTAGGACCCTTTAGGGTCCCCGACGGTGTGAAAATTACCTCTAAAAAGTACGTAGAGTTTATGACTGACCACTTTCCTCCGTGGTACAAAAAGAAGAACCGTGCCTGCCGTAGCAAAATTATCTTCATGCATGACAATGCACCATCTCATGCTGCAAAGAATACCTCTGTGTCATTGGCTGCTATGGGCATAAAAGGAGAGAAACTCATGGTGTGGCCCCCATGTTCCCCTGACCTCAACCCTATTGAGAACCTTTGGAGCATCCTCAAGCAAAATATCTATGAGGGTGGGAGGCAGTTCACATCAAAACAGAAGTTGTGTGAGGTTATTCTGACATCCTGCAAAGATATTCAAACCGAAACTGTCCAAATACTCACAAATTCAATGGATGCAGGAATTGTGAAGGTGATATCAAAGAAGAGGTCCTATGTTAACATGTAACTTGGCCTGTTAAGTTTTTTTTTATTGAAAGAGCTTTTGATTTCTGTAAATATGACCTCCTGATGCTGCAAATTCAACAAATTACAGTTTTAGTTCTCTTTACAACCTTTAAAATGTTTTGATCTCTGTTGTGCATAATAATTTGAAACAGTGCATTTTGAGTTTTTTACTTCTAAAAAAAAATCTGTTATCATTAGGAGATTTGTTCAATAAAATTCACATTATACTCCAACGGTTGATGGCTTGAAGATTATACTGACTGTCATTTGCATCGACTATTTAGGAAAATCAGCGAAAAATAACATTTGTATAATAATTTGGAACGCGGTGTATTATAATCAGAAAGAAGAGGGAGTGACACGTTGGTACTAGAGGTGCACATAGGTGTGTGATACCTTATATGTACCCCCCCCCCCTTTTCTGGTCACTTTGCCTACGCCTGTTTAGTAATCTGCCATTTTTTTTGTGTTTTGATTTACCTTAATAAAATCCAACCTTTAATCGTTCATACAGGCAGTAATAATATTTGAATTTGTGAACGAAAACCTTATATATAATTCTGTAACAGCTAGATGCATATTGTAAAATTTAGATCATATTTACAGATAAACTGTAAGGCCCCATGCACAAGATCGTAGATTTCGTCTGTAATTACAGACCCATTTATTTCTATAGCCGATGGACATCTTCCCGTATATTTACGGGAAGGTGTCTGTGCTGTAAAAAGGCTCCTCAAAAGATAGGAAATTGTTGTGCTTTTTATGGACTGTGCTCCCATACTTTATATGGGAGTACGGCCCTCAAATGCGAGTGGCTGTCCGCGGCCGTCAGCGGCCGGCCGTGCCTGCAGTCACGGACTGTGATTACGGGCACGGCCGTGTGCAAGGGGCCTAAAGTGGTATTAAAGATGGGCATACCGTACCTGGAAAAGGTGATAGGTACATGACTGAAGATAGCAGATGTACAATGATGATAAAGTTAGCTATTTGAGAGATAATGTGAAGTGTTAAAGGCTATAAACACCTTTGAGGAAATTTTTTTTAAATATATTTAAATAGATTCAGTGTTGGCGTGTCCTCCGTGTCTGTGACACGCAAGATCCACCAGTAAACGATCATATCTAAGTTTATAACTTTAAGGTGATCAATTACAGGTGGATCCTGCATGTCAGAGACGTCCACGGGACTGACAGATTCAGTGTAATACGAGCGATACAGCTGTTCTGTATAGCGAATACAGAACAGCTGTATCTCCAAAAATAAAACAATTTTTTAATAAAGACTAATTACAAAATTACACTAAACACACTGACAAATCTATTATTATTACTATTACCAGTTGTTGGTGTGCTTGACTCTAAACTTAGTACATTGTGCCAGTGATTGTTGAGTGTGGAGTGTGTTAGAAAAAGGATTGTGAAACCCTGATCTTTTTTACTGGCTGCCTAAAAAAATGCATTTTGAAATCGAAAATACAGTTCTATATATATATTGTTGGACCTTACAGAGAATATAAATTCTTAAGCAATGACATGAGCTTGGCTGAAAATTGACAGTGGGCACCCCTGTCATTTGTGGTGGAAAATAGACACATCGACAGTCAATGCGTGTGACAAAGGCAGAAGACAGATTAGCAGGTAGATTCATGGCTAATTCATGACAATTTGTAGAACTGAATATATCAAACTCAAAACCCAAAGCTGATTTAGTTCTCCTTTAAATGAGGGTGGTGGCAATCCAGGCTGTGTTGCGATTGTGTAAATCATCAATTGATTTTAAATGCTGGAGATTTGTCTTTAATTTAGTTTAATTCGAAAACTATTTATGACTGTTAACCATATGCATTTGTAGATGTATATTATATAAAGGTGAGCCAAAAATGTTTCATTTGCATATTTTAAATGTAGAGTTTCTCCCTCCATGCTTAGAATGGATGGGTTCTCCCTGACATGTTGTTAGGGCTGTACAGCGTGCTCTGAGCCAAATATACTCCTCAACGTTGAAATTGAAACACCAGGAAGGAAAAGTTTTGGAACTGTGGAAATCACAGGATCGATAGACATTTTAACGAAATACGCATATGGTAAAAAAAAATGGAAACAAACTATTCCAAACATCTTGATTTATTCAGTATCGAGTATGAGCGCCACACGCAGAAATACACGCACTTACACAACTTGGCATTCTATTAATGAGGTTTTTAATGGTTGTCTGAGGAATGTTATGCCTCACTGAATGCACTTGGGCACGCAAATCATCAATATTTGCTGCTGGCAGCTCTCTTTGCAATTGCCAACCAATGACGTCCCAGATGTGCTTGATGGGAGACAAGTTCGGAGATGCTGTAGGCCATGGTAGCACGTTTAGATCACACGGCTGCTCACAGTAGCATGAACAAAATGCTGCCTGGCGTTGTCCTGTTGAAAAACGGCTTCTAGGACACTTTGGAGAAATGGCTGTACCACTAGTTCCAAGACCAAATCAATGTAACGCTGTGCTGTTAGTGTACCTCAAATAAACCCTAGAGGGTTCCGGACACCGTATATTAGGCCACCCCGCAACATGGGAGTAGGACCGGTGTGACATTCCCTTGTGAAGGCCTCTTCACGGCGTTGCCCACGTGGTCTCCAGACCAATCTCCGGCTATCATTGCGTTCGAGTCAAAAGCAGGACTCATCGCTGAAGAGGATAGACCTCCATTCCAGCCTTCATCACCGTCTTGCTGTGCACCATGATACAGATGTAGCCGTCTTTACCTTGACTTTTAACGCATTAAATAAACAATGACTAGATCGCTTATCTCGAGTTTTTCAATGCCTTTTAAATGGCTTTTATTGTGTGATATCACGCTACAGTAAGTTCTCAGAATCAAGTTAAAGATGGCTACATCCGTAGCCTTCGAGAGCAGTGGCATGTGGTCAATGGAACATCTGTAGCTCAACGTCTGTCTCGTAGCCCAATGTCATGCAAACGCCTTCCATTGGTTTGTGTCGACACTGGTTGCCGTCCTAGGCCTGGGATGTGACGTCCAATTTCACTTGCAGTACAGAATGGATCAATACGCGCCCTTCTCTTAATCAGACGATCCGTCCGTTCAGAGGTCCACCTCAGCACAACTATTGCTGTCATTCCCGTTCATTTTTGTTCTCCCAACCTCCAGTACACACAACGTTGAACAGTGCTGACATTCGGCCTAGGCGTGTAGCGATCTGCCAGAGTGCTAAACCAAGGTCTCTCAGCAGGGGCGTAGCTAAAGGCTCATGGGCCCCGATGCAAAAGTTCTTATTGGGCCCCCCCGCATACTCCTCATGGCCGATGGTCCGCAGCTTTCAGTTGCATCGCTGGGTCCCCTAAGTAACCCAACAATGCAGCACTAGCAGCCAGGGGCATCACTAAGGACTTAAAATGTCAGGAAAAATAGCCCCAATACATATGTGTCAGCCCAAAAAAATGTGTATGTGTGTGTATAGGAGACAGCATAGCATATCTATAGCACTACGACTCTATAAACTATGGATAGGATTAGATACATTGGTTCAGCAGACAGTATCACACATGATAGGATTAGATACAGTGGCTCAGTAGACAGTATCATACATGATAGGATTAGATACACTGGCTCAGCAGACAGTATCACACATGATAGGATTAGATATAAGGCCCAGCAGACAGTTTCACACATGATGGGATTAGATACATAGCTCAACAGACAGTATCACACATGATAGGATTAAATACACAGCTCAGCAGACAGTATCACACATGATGGGATTAGATACAGTAGCTCAGCAGACAGTATCACACATGATAGGATTAGATACAGTGGCTCAGCAGACAGTATCACACATGATAGGATTAGATACACAGCTCAGCAGACAATATCACACATGATAGGATTAGATACAATGCTCAGTAGACAGTATCACACATGATAGGATTAGATACACAGCTCAGCAGACAGTATCAAATATGATAGGATTAGATGCAGCGGATCAGCGGACAGTATCACACATGATAGGATTAGATACACAGCTCAGCAGGCAGGTATCACCAGGGTGGGAAGGGCCACTATTTCTGGCCTTTCCCAGCCTGATAATATCAGCCTGCGGCCGCCCTGGTGACCAACCATCACTACAGATTGTCAGGTACTGGATCGTTCCCGGCTCTTCCCAGCACCCCTGGTGGCGGTGGTTACCGGGTTAATAAAGGGGGTTAGTGTTGGCCTCTGCACCGGCTAACACTAAGCCCCACCTTAGCAATGGACACTGTCAATCAGCTGGCGGCCATTTCTAAGGCGGTAGTAATATAGTTTAAAAAAAACCACAAAGACATAACAAAAATATTTGATTGAAATTTAAAAAAAACCACACAACCCTCATTAACCATTTTATTGATAATAAAAAAAGCTGTCATCGAAGTAGTCCTGGAATCCGACGTAGTCCAATGACCAAACCTGTAAGAAAACACACAAAAAACGATTAGTAACACATGTGTTAGGCTTAGATACAGGGTCCATGTGTGATAGTCTGTGGGACCCTGTATCTAAGCCTACCATCAGACAGTAATCTTATACAGTATAAGGTTACTGTGTGCTGGGGCCCTGTATCTAAACCTACCGTGTGGTAGGCTTATATACAGGGCCTATCAGACAGGATCACACATGGACCATGTATCTAAGAATACCATGTGATTGGCTTAGATACAGGGCCCAGCAGACAACATCACACAATATGTGATCCTGTCTCATGGGCCCTCTAAGCCTGCTACATCATAGGCTTAAAGGGGTTGTCCAGTCCCTAAACATTGATGGCCTATCCTCAGGAAATATCCAAAGCAGAAAATTACCACAGCACTGGACCACAAGTGGGTGCACGCCTCAATAGGACCGGATCCGTGGTCCCCAATATCAGATAGACAAAATAGACGAGGAGACAGCACTTCCAAAATATGTCAGCTTTTTAATCACCCGTGCGACGTTTCAGTCCAGCAGGAAAAGTCCTGCTGGACTGAAACGTCGCACGGGTGATTAAAAAGCTGACATATTTTGGAAGTGCTGTCTCCTCGTCTATTTTGTCTATCCTCAGGAAAGGCCATCAATAGCTGATGTGTTGGGGTCCGTCTCCCGGGAGCACGCCAATCAGCTGTCTTGAAGGGGCCGCAGCACTCGTACAACAGCTGCTTCCCCTTAATTTCCCTTACTCGCTCACACTGTGAATCGCCGATACGGATTCAGTGTGAGCAAGTGACCGGAATGAAGGGGAAGCAGCTGTCATACGAGTGCTGCGGCCCCTTCAAAACAGGTGAATGGCCGACTCCCGGGAGTCGGACCCCGCCAATCAGCTTCAGCAGACAGGGATATTAATCTTACCTTCTTGACTCTATCCAGAATCACGATGTTGTGCGCGGCGTATAGCATTGTGACGTCATGCTCTGCGCACAGCGCTGTGACGTCAGTACCTCCGCTGCGCTCTGGTACCAGGAAGGTAAGTACTGTCAGTTACTATAGTAACAGGGGCCCGCGGCCCAAGTTACTATAGTAACTTTTTATTGATGTGGTGTGGGGGGCCGCGGGCCCCCTGGCTTCAAGGTCCGGTCACAATTGCGACCGCTGCGACCCCACATAGCTACGCCACTGTCTCTCAGCTCAAGGATTCGGTCCCTCTCAGTTTGCGATGACTGGCATGTCGACGAAGAGGAGGCATCACACAATCACCATACACCACTTGATCCAATTTTTGAGGTTTCAATTGGCTAAAAAACTTTGTTTTCAATCTAGAATTTATGTCCCTCCCACATGCCACAGATTGGGACACATTGGACTTTAAGTTACTGCCAAAATTTGCTCGATATGTTCAGTATTTAATTGTGAAAAACACCAACATTTAGCGAGAAATTTCAAAAATTAGCATTTTTCTCAATTTAAATGTATCTGCTTGTAAGGCAGGCAGTTATAACACACAAAATTGTTCCTAATTAACATCCCCCATATGTCTACTTTACATAGGCATCGTTTTTTGAACATCCTTTTATTTTTCTAGGACGTTACAAGGCTTTGAACTTTAGCAGCAATTTCTCACATTTTCAAGAAAATGTCAAAAGGCTATTTTTACAGGGACCAGTTCACTTGTGAAGTGGCTTTGAGGGCCTTATATATTATAAACCCCCAAAAAGTCACCCCATTTTAGAAACTTCAACCCTCAAAATATTCAAAATAGCATTTAGACATTTCACAGGATTTAAAGCAAAGTAGAGGTGAAATTTACAAATTTCATATTTTTTTGCAGAAATAAATTTTTGATATAATTTTTCTTATAACACAGAAGGCTTTACCAGAGAAATGCAACTGAATATTTATTGCCCAGGTTCTGCAGTTTTTGGAAATATCCCACTTGTGGCGGTAGCATGCTACTGGAATGAAGCACCGGCCTCAGAAGCAAAGAAGAACCTAGAGGATTTTTGGGCCTTATTTTTATTAGAATATATTTTAGGCACCATGTAAGGTTAGAAGGCTAGAAGGGCTCTAACAGTGAAAATCCCCCAAATGTGACCCCATTTGGGAAACTAGACCCTTCAAGGAAATTATCTAGGGGTATAGTGAGCATTTTGACCACACAGGTTTTTTACAGAAATTATTGGAAGTAGGCCGTGAAAATTAAAATCTAAATTTTTTCAAAGAAAATGTAGGTTTAGCTAATTTTTTCTAATTTCTACAAGGACTGAAGGAGAAAAGGCACCACAAAATTTGTAAAGCAATTTCTCCCGAGTAAAACAATACCCCACATGTGGTAATAACCGGCTGTTTGGACACACGGCAGGGCTTAGAAGGGAAAGAGCGCTATTTGGCTTTTGGAGATCACATTTAGCAGGAATGGTTTGCGGAGGCCAGGTCGCATTTGCAGAGCCCCTGAGGGAACAAAATAATGAAAACGCCCAAAAAGTGACTCCATTTAGGAAACTACACCTCTTGAGGAATTCATCTAGGGTTGTAGTAAGCATTTTGACCCCACAGATGTTTCATGGAATTTATTAGAATTGGGCAGTGAAAATAAAAACAATCCTTTTTCTTCAATAAGACGTAGGTTTAGTGCAAAATTTTTCATTTTCTCAACAAATAAAGGAAAAAAAGAAACACTACATTTGTAAAGCAATTTCTTCCGAGTACGGCAATACCCCATATGTGGTCATAGACTGCTGTTTGGGCATATGGCAGGGCTTAGAAGGAAAGGAGCGCAATTTGGAGTGCAGATGTTGCTGGATTTGTTTCTGGGCGCCTGTGGGCCCAAAACAGTGGAAACCCCCCAGAAGTGACCCAATTTTGGAAACTACACCCCTCAATGCATTTACCTAGGGGTGTAGTAAGCATTTTAACCCTGCAGATGTTTTGTAGAAATTAGTGTGCACTCGATGTTGCAGAGTGAATATGGGATTTTTTCCATAGATATGCCAATATGTGGTGCCCAGCTTGTGCCACCATAACAAGACAGCTCTCTTATTATTATGCGGTGTTACCATGTAAAATTGAGGCCTAATTTGGCGATATACAAAGTATTGGTTCACAACTGCAGAGGCTCAGATGTGAAATAATAAAAAGAAACCCCTGAGAAGTGACCCCATTTGGAAACTACACCCCTCAAGGCATTTATTAAGGGGTGTAGTGAGAATTTTTTGCCCCACAGGTCTTTTCCATAAATTATTGCGCTGCGGATGGTGCAAATTAAAAATGTATATTTTCCCTAGATATGCCATTTCAGTGACAAATATGTCATGCCCAGCTTATGCCACTGGAGACACACACCCCAAAAATTGTTAAAAGGGTTCTCCCGGGTATGACAATGCCATATATGTGGAAGGAAACTGCTGTTTGGGCACATTGTAGGGTTCAGAGTGGAGGGAGCGCCATTTGGCTTTTGGAGAGAGGATTTTGCTTGGTAGTAGATTTGTTTGATTATTGCTGGTGTTTCCATTTATAATGTGGGGGTACATGTAAGCTGGGCAGAGTACATCAGGGGCATAGTCAGGTGGCATAATAATGGGGTAAAAAAACAATAAAATTATCCATAGATGTGTGTTACGCTGTGACAGAATCCTTTCTGCACAGGCTGGAGTCGCCCTGATAAATGGCATCCTTTCTTATGCCACTTTTGGTCCACACTCCGCACCTTTGCAGTTTGGGGAATTTTGCTGGGAAAGTGTTGTTCTGGTATAATACGGGCACCTTCGCTTCCAGCGGATATGTTTGGGCCCTCTCCTTCCTGGTTCCCTAATTTTAGGTCTTTGATAAATCACCTCTTTAAACAGAAGAAATGTTCCCCTCGGGCCTGCACAACTGCATATTTTTTATTTCTTGACTTATTGGAGCCTTAACTAATTTTATTTTTTCATAGACGTAGTGGTATGAGGGCTTTTTTTTGCGGGACGAGCTGTAGTTATTATTGTTACCATTTTGGGGTACATGGGACTTTTTGATCACCTTTTATCCTATTTTTTGGGAGGCCAGGTAAACAAAAAGCCGCAATTCTGCCATAGTTTTTTCAGGTTTTTTTATACAGCGTTCACCATGCGTTATAAACTACATGTTCACGTTATTCTGCGGGTCAGTGCGATTCCGGCGATACCTAATTTATAGCACTTTTTTATGTTTTACAACTTTTTGCACAATAAAATTACTTTTGTAAAAAGAATGTATTTTTTCTGTTGCCAAGTTGTGAGAACCATAACTTTTTAACTTTTTTGTCGACGGAGCTGTATGAGGGCTTGTTTTTTGCGAGACAAGCTATAGTTTTTATAGGTACCATTTTTGGATACGTGCGACTTTTTGATCTCTTTTAACTCTGGTACAGTTTTTTTACGGGTTTTTTTACGCTGTTCACCGCGTGCAATAAATAATATAATATTTTGATACCTCAGGTCGTTAGGATCGCGGCCATACCAAATACGTATGGTTTATTAATTTTTTTCAATAATAAAGGACTTGATAAGGGAAAAAGGGCGATTGTGTTTTATTTTATTACTTGAATCTTTTATTGTTTTCACTTTTTTTTTTACACTTTTTTTTACACTTTTTTTCAAGTCCCACTAGGGGACTTAAAGTTCCAACTGTCTAATGTTTTTTTTCTAATACATTGCACTACCTACGTAGTGCAATGTATTAGATCTGTCAGTTATTCACTGACAGCAAGCCGATTAGGCTTCGCCTCCCGGCGGGGCCTAATCTGCTTCCGTAATGGCAGAGCAGGAGGCTATTGTGTCTCCTGTAGCCATAGCAGCAGTCGCCAGTCCCGATTGCTTGTCAGGGCTTGCGATCTGCTAGTAACCGCTATGATGCAGCAATCGCTTTCGATTGCTGCATCAAAGGGGTTAATGGCAGGGATCGGAGCTAGCTCTGGTTCCTGCCGCTACAGGTGGATGTCAGCTGTAACATACAGCTGACTTCCACCGCTGATGACGCCGGATCAGCTCCTGAGCCGGCGCCATCTTGCCGGCGGCCACGGAAGCCGATCAGGCTCCGCCGCCAGGCGGATCTTGACCGGCTTCCATGCTAGGCAGACCGGGAGGCCAGTATTAGGCCTCCGGTTGCCAATGCAGCCACCGGAACCCCGGCAATTTCATTGCTGGGGTTCCGATGAGCTGCAAAGTGCTTAAATGTATCGATCACGTTTGAGCGCTGCATTGAAGGGGTTAATGGCGGGGATCTAAGCTAATTTCGGTCCCCGCCATTACAGCCGGATGTCAGCTGTAAGATAAAGCTGAGATCCGGCGATGATGGCACCGGCTCAGCGTCTGAGCCAGTGCCAAACATTTGGCGTAAGTATACGACATTTTGCGGGAAGCACCATTCCTCTGTGATAGTGCAACTGGATTGGGACAGTCAGCAGCACACCTTCCAGCACAGTATAGAGAAGAAAGAGGACCAGTGCTCAGAGCACACTTGGAGGAATTACAGACAGAGTCAGGGAGGTGAAGCAGGTACCACCATTTGCAATACCCTGTGATATGTTTATTGTTTATTCTACTTAAAGACATTGCCTCTGTAACAAAAGTAACCACAAAGCATATTATGCCCAGTAAAACTACTGTGAAAGATTATTGAACTCTGTCTCTTGGAACATCCTTATTTCGGGGTACACCACATAACATCCCAGGGGACAGAGAACAGTGTATCCCACGAGCACCACTTATTTCACTGGTTCTGCGGCTTGAGGAGCGGGAGAGAGAAAGTGCGCCACCGTGACCAAAGGGCGCGAAAACCAACTTCAGCTCAGAGAGCCCCGCCCACCGTGACTCGGCGCCCGCGTTACCACAAATTGGCATCACGAACAGGATGTATCACGAGGTGTGACCTTAAACAGGAGGTCCTGCGGCAGCCATCTTGCGAAGGAAGCCGTGATTCACTTGGAGAGTGCAGGACTGTGAGATCGCTCTGTGTGTGTGACAGTAAGTGGATGACTGCACTGTTTTCTTGCTGTGTATTGTCTGCAGGGACAGACTGTTGTTAAGAAAAGATAGCACGACCGGAAGGTCTCTGATAAAATGTCGATAGAAGGAGATTGTGAACTGCCTGGCAGCAGTGGGACCCCCCAGCACAGTGCACGCAATGCCGATAACGATGCCGTATTATTTTGGGGCTCCCCAACTATAATGGAGATGCAAACAGCCTGAGAGACTTCAAGGAGAAGATGCAAACAATGTTTATAGGCATGGAAATAGACTTAAAACAACTACGTATAGAAAACCCACATCGGGTAATACCTTATTGGCAGCAAGTAGCCATCATTTGCCTTCTCAAATTAGGGGGATCCCAATCAGTGAGTTCCTTCGAATTCGTCGGAATTGCACTGATTTTGAGAACTTTAAAAATGAAGCTCAAGATCTATCCTCCCGTTTTATTAACAGGGGGTATTCTAAAAAATTAATTAAAAAAGGATACAACAGAGCACTTAGACAAAGTAGAGAGGAAATTATGAGGAGAAACAAGGGAGATAATGGTGATAATAGAGTTCGATTCATTTCCAGATTTGGGTCTCATTGGGATATATTGCGGAACCTTATGATAAAGAACTGGCCATACTTAACATTGGACAAAAGGATTAACTCAATAGTAGGGAACATCCCTAGTATGGTCCCCAAAAGGGCACCTACACTTAGGGATAAACTGGTTAGTTCTGAATTCAAGAGAAATACCCCAGAAAGGGACCTATGGCTGCAAAAACGCCCAAAGGGGATGTTTAAGTGTGGCTCGTGTAGATGTTGCAAGTATGCAACAAAATCAGATACCTTTTTTGATAGTGAACACAAAAAAGAATTTAAAGTTTATAATTTTATCAATTGTCGCTCGATGATGGTGGTTTATTCTGTTACTTGTCCTTGTGGGAAACAATATATCGGGAAAACAAAACGTGAGCTACATATACGCATAAATGAACACATCCGAGATATCACCAAGGGGGAAATAAAGAACCCACTTGCAGCACATTTTAAGACACACCATGAACAGTCACCTGTTGGTTTGAAATTCATGGGAATCTATCAATTGTTTGAAGATAGAAGAGGGGGCGATCGGAATCGCATACTCCTACAAAAGGAGACTATGTGGATTTATACGTTAGGGACTTTAAGTCCCAAGGGACTTAACAACTAAATAAAATTCAATATGTTCCTCTGAATATACAATGTTGGGAGCGGGTTGATCACTTCTGGGATGGCTGTTTTACCAGCGTCTTGAGCAGTCTCCACTTGCTCCCAATTATTGAAAATGGAATGACATAAATTCCTGTTCTCTATAGGATTTCCAAATACCATAGGATGACAACATATGGGCCTTTTTCTCCCCCCTTTTCCTTTATAGTTCCCTAAAATAAATGGTGATTCCAGTATATATTAGATATCCCTATGTAAGGGCTCTAATTTTGGGATGTGATGAAAATAAAAATAAAAACGTTAAAATTATAATAAAAATAATTGAAACAAATGGATAAAGTACTTCAAAAATATGGAATGATTTGATTTTGGAACATGGAGAAGATTTGACTTTTGTTTCAAAAAACTTCTCGTGTGATCAGAAATTTGCATATGATATGTTATGATAGGAGAAATAATTATACGTCCTTAGGAATAGGCACTCTATATAACTAGTGGAGAAACACAAAATTAAAAAGGATTGTCCTATATGGAATGATAATAAAAACTTTGCACCAAGAATGTTTTACTAAAGGAATTTTCCTTGTGGTTATTGGCTATGGATTTGCGGAATCTTGGAGTGGGTGGGGACACAGGTTTCATTGCCCTTTGGCATGAGGCCTGGTTTCCCTGCCCTCTCCGAGAGACTGTATAGTCGCGATAGTGCATGACGCTATAAAAGATGAGATCTTGGCTGTATGTCTGGAATGGTCCCACTGGGGGAGGATAATTAATTCTTTGCCCGTCCCACTATTAGTTAATAATAAATATATAATCTGTAATGATAGCACTATCGCAAAAATGTTCTTTACCTTTCGCTACTTATGTTTGAACCATTGGAATATTTCAGTTCCTTTTGAAGGTGTGCCACTGATCCTCCGCTATTACGCGAATAAATAGAATATTATATAGATATGGATTTATAATAAGATGAATTATTTGTTTATTCGTTCAGAATAACCTGTAAAATAAAAGTTTTTCTTTTTGGAACGAATTATAAGTTGTGAATAAATACAATGTACAAAGAATCTATACACATTTTGTCTATATATATGAAATGAAGCCTCTTGATATCTGCAATGGAGGAACCAATAAAAAACGTTTGGGACACTATAAATACAATGCCCTTGATTACACTTGCCAAAACGGCTCTGAGGAAATCCCGTGTAGGGATGAAACGCGTCAGCTGTTCTAATGGATCTAATCAAGCTGGACAGGTAGTGACGTCCTTACCTGGCCCTGCAAATCCCTGACCAAATTTGGAGACACGATATGGAAGGAAACACCATGTGAATAGAAGTTCACTAATTTACCGGCATATGCTCTTGCCCTCCCGGACTGTGTATCTCCTCGCGCACGTTGTGGACTGAGTGGATGTTGAAAGGAAAAAGTCGCCGGCTATCCAATTTTGCAGTGGAGTTTGAAAGTGGTCTGCTATACGGATGATCACACAGCCTGGGACTTCCCTTTGGAAGGTCTTTCCGTCCCACTTATGAATAGACTGCTCCTGCATATGGATCACAGAGGCTGACCTGAACATCAGAGGTAAAAACATAAGTCTCCAGATAAATTCTGGTAAAATCATTCGCCCTTAAACAAAGAGGATGGAGTGGGTTCTATTGAGATCTTGTGTCTATTGAATAGACTGCCTATAACTATCTATCATCCTTAAAATATAAGGCTGCATGAAATAGGAGGGAAGAGCTTAATAACATACAAATCTGCCGTTAAAACAGCTTATGTACCATAGGATTATTCATTTCCTGGGTCTAAATCTCCTACGCATAGGAGTTTACTACTCAAAAAAGAATGCTACCTATTGCAAATAGGGATGGTGGCCACCTTGAAATGATAAAATTTATTTTGTCAAAAAACGCAAGTGTGGCAGCCGAGAGACATGGCAGCTTGACTCCGGAGCTCCGGCAACATCAAAGCTACTTTCAAAGCTAGACTCTTCCACGAGTGATTTCGCCACTTGAAAAGTGGTTATAACCGCTCATGATGACGAGGGGTAAGAGAAGCCTTAAACCACAAGGCAAACTGGACTTCTATTTTGAGAAAGACCGGGAGGGAGAGGACGGGGCTGCTGGCCTCACATCACATCCTTCTTCAAGCCCGGGAAAAACAGCCTCACCCCAGCCCGCCAGTTCTTCCCGGACTGTGAGGAGATCCACACTTACCTCGGCGGAAACCAGGAGGTCGATGCAGATGATAATCTCGGGATCCCGTTACAGTCCGTTAGCAGTGGAGCCTTTGGAGGAGGTTAGTGACGGGGGCGCCACGAGGTCGACGCCATCTTCCCCTTCCCTCAGTCCTGAGAAACAGCGCCTCAAGCTACAGGTGCAGACTGGTCGGGAAACCGAGGTCAGGGAGAGAGACTCTCATCCACGGGGTTCATCTTCAGGGGTGCAATCATTCAGAGACATCCCCACTAACGATAGTCCAGCATCGGGCACTCTGATGAAGGAGATGCTGACGGCGTTTAGCACCTCTATGCATGCAGAGTTCACTGCCTTACTAGCCCCCATTACGGCTACACTACAGGGACTGGGGCAACGAACTCAACATATGGAACACAAAATGGGAGAGTTTGCAACATCTCATAACAACTTAGTGGACTCACATTCAGATATGGCAGCAGAGATTGAAAGTTTGCAAGCTAAAGTAATAGATCTGGAGGATCGTTCTAGGAGGAACAATGTGAAAGTGAGAGGAATTTCGGAAGACATCCAAAATATAGATCTCACCAAATATGTGAAAGCACTCATGTTAGCAATTCTACCAACAAGCTCAGATACTGATATTATAATTGACAGGGCACACAGAGTGCCAAAACCGAAACACTTACAGGAAACTTTACCGAGAGATGTCCTTATTAGGATCCACTACTACCACGTCAAAGACGCATTGATGGCTGCGGTACGTTCGTTGGGAGATATACCAGCGCCATATCAGCATATCAAACTGTATGCGGATCTCTCATTAGCCACTCTTCGCATGCGTAAAAGCCTGGCTCCAATGACGGCAACTCTACGGGATCACGACATCGCATATAGATGGGGCTTCCCGGTAAAAATTTTGATACGTCACAACGGAACATTTCATGTTATATCTAATTTGGAAGAGGGACGAAAATTCTTGCAATCTAGGAATCTTCCCTGCCCGGAGAGGATGGAGGAACAAGAGCGATTTCACAGTCACATAAGGCAAGATTGGCAAACAGTGCCAGCACGAAAGAGACTTCCTCGCTAAAGAGTCGTTAATCCAACGTGACACAGTTGCCGTTTGGGGTTCCGACATGTCTCTGGGATTCGAGCCCTGAGAAATTGTCCCAATATACAACAACAGCTTATTCAGCTGTATATGTGTTTAAAATGTTTGTACGGTTGGTGCGACTCTACATGGGTCATGAGGCACCCAAAAATGTTGATTTGTTATCAATGTCGTTTGAATAATGCACTGTTGAAATCGGAAGATTATAGCATAGAAATACCTAGGCCTAAAGGAAGAAATACAAGGTCGTTCTTTGTAGGTATGGGTACATACATAATTCCCCTCAGACTGGATAATCAGTTAGGATCCAAAAAGTCACAAGAATATTACAGGGTACCTCAGGGTCATACTCTCACCTCTAATCTAGATTGCAATGGTTAAATTCGTATCTATAAATGTGAAAGGCTTGAACAGCCCTCACAAAAGAGCGTTTATGTGGAAAGAAGCTTTGACTTTGAAAGGGGATATACTATGTGCACAGGAGACCCATATTCTAGAACAAGATGCTCATAGAATAAAGCACCCCCAATTCCCTAACATTATCCTTTCTCATTATAATAAGAAACAGAGAGGGGTATTATTAGCAATAAGAAACACGGTTGCTTTCAAGCCGATAGAGTCCTTTTCAGACCTGGGAGGGAGATACATTATTCAGATAGGAGAACTCAATAATGTCTTATTTACAATAGTGGTGGCATATGCCCCAAATACACATCAAATTCGCTTCATCAACAAATTATTTAAAAAAATTAATAAAGTTAGAAGAGGAGAACTAGTGGTATGCGGAGACTTTAACACTACTCATGATCCCACAATAGATTCCACGAGTGACCATAAAACCCAATACCAATCCTTAGCACCTGTCTTATTTCGGGAAAATATATATGACATCTGGCGTATCCAACATGACACAGAAAGGGATTATACCTTTTATTCTTCAGCGCATAAGTCATATTCCCGTATTGATCTGTTTCTAGTGGGTCGCTCTTTGATACAGAAGGTGGAAAAATCGTCTATTGAATTGATCAAATGGTCAGACCATGCTGCCATTACTATGTGTGTTAGAGATGTTCATAACGCAACTTCTCACTTTCTTTGGAGAAACAATGTATATTTGATGTCTCACCCTAAATATAGGGAGGAATTGTGTAAGGGAATAGAGGAGTATTTTCTGCTGAACAAGAATTCGGTAAGCGACCCTTTTGTTATATGGAATGCGCATAAGGCATTTATGAGAGGTCTTTTTATAAAATGGGGACATAGAGCAAAGAAGGATAGGGAGAAACAATGTGAGGAGATAATAACACAACTACACCAAGTAGAAACCCAAAACAAGGTGAAGGTTTCCCAGGCCAACAATGAAAAGATAAGAAACCTTCGGATTAAATTAAAGGATTGTTTGATGTACAAATATGAAAAGAACCTGCAATCCATTAAGGCACAATACTACTCTCAGGATAATAAAGCTAGTAAGCTTCTGGCACATAGATTAAAGGCCAGGGCAGTGAAAAGTAAAATACCATTTCTTAAGGGTCCCCTGGGTACTACTAAAAAATATTCACCTGAAGATATAGCGCAGGAATTTAAAGAATATTACGAATCCCTGTACAATTTACAGTCTCACTCAGCAAACCCTCAACCAACCGAACAAGCTGTCAAGGATTTTTTGACTAATTTAAAGCTCCCACGTCTATCACCCCAGCAATTAGAGGACCTGAATCTTCCCTTATCAGAGATGGAGGTTTCCAAAATAATCAGGGCTCTCCCGCTTCATAAGGCCCCTGGCCCTGATGGTTTATCTGGAGCCTATTATAAAACCTTTGAAAAAGCTCTCCTCCCTCACCTGTTTGAAATCTTGAAACATGCAATTTTGAAAGGCTCTTTTCCGAAAGAAATGCTGAGTGCAGTAATAGTGACACTTCCGAAATCAGGGAAAACGCCGGACACACCGCAAAACTTTAGGCCCATATCACTCCTTAATTCTGACTTAAAAATCTACGCCAAAGTATTAGCAAATCGCTTGGCAGACGTGATCCCACTTTTGGTCAACAGGGACCAGGTTGGTTTTGTTAAGGGTAGGCAAGCCACGGAAAACACCAGGAGGGTTCTTAATATTTTAGACTATGTGGACAGGAAAAAAATCGAAGCAGTTATGGTAACTCTAGACGCAGAAAAAGCCTTTGATAGGGTTAATTGGTCATTTGTCTTTGCGGTATTGGAGGAAATGGGATTTGAAGGCTCTATTACAGATGCCATTAAAGCTTTATATACGGTTCCGTCGGCAAGAGTTTTTGTTAATGGCGCCCTATCTAAAGATTTTGAAATAACGAATGGGACAAGGCAAGGATGTCCATTGTCACCTTTGATTTTTGTCCTCTCTATAGAACCATTGGCTCAAGCTATTAGACAACAACAAGAGATCTCAGGGATAACAATAGGCGGGCGTACTCACTGTATATCCTTATATGCAGATGACATAATACTAACCCTAGGAAAACCAGAAACCTCAATGGCAGTCGTATTCCAGATCATACAGAAATTTGGACAGATAGCGTATTATAAAATTAACATGGGAAAATCCCAAGCAATGTCTTTAAATTGCTCATCAGTAGTCAACGAACTTATGAGGAAAAAATTTCAATTGGATTGGCAACAATCACACCTAAAATACCTAGGGATAAATATCACGCCCAAAATGTCGCAGCTATATCAAGCTAACTATTATAATATGTTATCCCAAATAGAACTAGAACTGAAACAATTAGCAATACATGAAGTCTCATGGATAGGCCGCATAGCAGCTTTTAAAATGTTAGTACTTCCGAAATTACTATATCTGTTCCGGACACTGCCGATTAAAATGCCCTTTTCCTTTTTCAACAAAGCAAATAAATTGGTAAACATGTATATTTGGCAGAAGAGTAGGCCGCGAATAGCTGCTAAGATATTGAATAAAGGGAAGAAATATGGGGGCTTGATTTTACCAAATCTTCAACATTATTATCTAGCTACCCAGATATCCCAATTAAAAGATTGGTGGGAAGGAGACACCTCCAAACATTGGGTGCACATTGAAACATCAGTATCCCCCATAACCAATTTAAAAGCTCTTCTGATAGGAAAACTTCACTCTAAAACACATAATTCTCACCTGCCATACTTATTATCTACCTCCATACAAAACTGGGAAAAATTTCACACATTAAGCGATATTTCTAAATTCTCTATTCTCCCAAGTTCGCCAGTAGATGTTCTAGAGCTCCTTTTACCTGACCTTGACCTTCGGTCTTGGAAGGAAAAAGGTCTGACGCAGATGTCATCTTTGATAGAGGATAGCCAACTGGTACAATTTAATTCCTTACATACCAAATTTGGTATCCCAAACACGGAATTTTATAAGTTTCTGAGAATCAGACATCTCATGCAAACGGAGTGTCCATTTGAGGTTACAGCCAACATGGATATATTTCGAATGTGGTCTCAAACTGAGAGGCATTTTAAAGGACTGAGGCCTCTGTATGATATTTTGGGATCTAAAAATACCTTTGTAAAGTCTTCACCTTATCTAGCTTGGGAGAGAGAACTTATGAGTGTACATTCTGAGCAAGAGTGGACCAGTGCACTCACGTTCATAGCAAAACACTTGAAATGCACTCTTCATTATGAATCAGGGATGAAGACGATACTTCGTTGGTATTACACACCAGATAAACTTCAACGCATATATCCAAATGCTTCTCACTACTGTTGGAGGAATTGTGGAGGTAGAGGTACGTTGATACATATTTTATGGACCTGCCCACTACTCCAAAGCATATGGAAGTCCTCATTCCAATTACTGTCAGATATCATAGGGATTACAATAATGCCCTCCCCCTCACTAGCTTTACTTTTTTTAAACATTAAAGATATTCCGAGAGAATTTAGAATAATAGCTACACACATCTTTATTGAGACCAAATTAGCAATAACCCGGTATTGGAAAAGCACAACATTACCCTCAATTATAGAAATTATCGCACGTGTCAACAGCACATGCTCGTATGAGAAGATGATGGCACACAAGAACCATTCAGTACTTCAATTTGAGACAGAGTGGGATCCGTGGTTACATAGCAGGCACAACCTTATTTCTTAAAGAGGAAATACGTTAGAGGAGGATAGAGAAATGAAGAGATTATTTCGCTAAGTGTCAAAAGGGAAGCTAGGCTATTATATAATACGTGGGGAAAGAATACTTATTTCATATGTAATGTGTTACTGTGTTGTCTCAATTGTAAGGCTGTATGGTGTTTTTCTTTTTTCTTTTGGACTGTGTCTACATATGGTATGTCGGTTTATTAGATTATATTGGTCTGATGATGCAAGTACTACACATCTTCTGCATTGAAAACAAATGTATGTTAAATGTATGTTAAATTTGTGTTGAAAAATTTCAATAAAAATTTATTGAGTTAAAAAAAAAAAAAAACGCAAGTGTGAACACAACCCAGTGACTGTTCAGATTATTTTTTCTTCTTTTTTGTCCCTATGCTTAGTGAGAACAAATGTAGCATATGAGTGAATTTATCTACATGTTTAGGTGTTTTAGATCACTTGTTATCCATCTCTTATGGTCAGGAGATTTTTTTTATATAATATTTGTATGTATATATTGATATATCTGAAATTATTCGGAGGTTTAAAAAAAAATTGATTTTTATATGAATTGTTTATACCTGAGAGTGCCTGCATATATTTCTGGATCTTTTTTCTTTTTCTTTTCTTTTTGGTTTATAATGTTCCGGCTGTACCCGGTTACCGCAGAGCAAAGAGTGGAAATGCTGATCGGTCAGTTAGGAGGCGCAGCCTTGAGGGAGGTAAAGTCCTGGCCTCACACTGAAAAACAGACAGTGGAACAGATTTTTGAGCGGCTGAGCACTACCTTTGGTACCCGGACTATCTCTGAACTAAAGATGCGGTTCTTTGGCACGAAGCAACAGCCTGGTGAGTCGTTACGTAATTTTGCCCTCAGTTTGCAGGAAGCGTTGCATGCTATTAAACAAGTGGGTCCACATGAAGTGCTGAATACAGACAGAACCCTGAGGGATCAATTCGTTGAAGGAGCAAGGAAAGAAGCTACAAAGACGCAATTGAGAATCTTAGCACTGCAGAACCCTGACGGCTCATTCCTAGACTTTAAAGAGATGGCCATCAGAGTCCTAGGGACTGAATCAGAGTCCAACCCAGTCCAAACCCACCCTGAACAGAACCCCGCCGGTGCAGCGCCAATGTCTGGTATCAAAGAAATTGTCACGCAGTGTGCTCAGACACAGGTGCAGGATGTGGCAAAGGAGTTGCAAGTGCAGGTTGCAAAACTGGCTAAAGGTCTGACAGAAATGTGCCAGGAGCTGAAAGAATTTAAACGGCAACGCCGACAAGATGAAGATCGCTGGTCTCCGAGAGGTAGGAAACATTACAGCCCCGGTGGGGACAGTTATAGAAATTTTGGGAGAAGGCCCTCTGAGCAGTTTGATTCCCAAGGAAGACCTATTTGCAGGCGGTGTAGGAGAAGTGGTCACATTGAGCGAGAATGCCAGCATTTAAATCTGAATCTCCCCAGGCCAAAGACCAACCCTCGGGAGGAGAGCGCATAGGTCCAGATCAGTCAGAGTGGATTCCCCGATCCATGGGGTCTCTGTCCTGTGGTCACTATCCAGATAGATGGAATCCCGTTTGCAGCATTGCTAGATACCGGTTCACAGGTAACAACAATACAAGTGTCACATTATGAACGACATTGGAAGCTAGATCAGCTATTGAAACCTCCACAAACATGGATTAATGTTATAGCCAGTAATGGACAGATCATTCTCCATCAAGGATATTGGGAGCCAACAGTCAGAGTTGGACAGACCGAACTCCCACAACAAGGCCTGATAGTGGTTGACGTTCATGATGACGAATTTCCCCCAGTGGTCCTAGGCATGAATGTGCTGCAGAACTGTTTTGAAGAACTCATGGTGACCCTGAAGAAGGATCTGGGCTTAGCCCCATCGTCAGAAAGAAGAGTAATCCAGCAAACTCTCCGCTTGTTGCATGGACACCAGAAATTTGCCAACCCAGATGGAGAAATTTGCAAGGTCCGAGTGACTGACAGACGACCAATAATGCTGCAACCAGGTACAGAGACTATGATATGGTGCGGGGCACGAATGGGTCTGCGTGGTCAAAATGATGAAGCCTTCATGGAACCAGTACTGGTGGAAGGGAATGAGTCTGTGATTGTGGCACGTAGCCTAGTAACTGTCACCCAGGGTAGAGTACCCATACGTCTGATAAATGTCAGCGATCAAGTTGTTAGATTATGGCGATGCCAGTCAGTTGCCAAGCTCTCAAGAATTACCTTTCAAGACGTCTTGAACCTAGAGGTCACCGCCACACCGTAATCAGCTGAAACTTTGCCTGTTGAAGGATTCTAGAGAGGAAACCATTCCAGATGAGACACCCTCTGAGGGAAGACTGGAGTCCCCCATGGAAAATGCAGGTAACTTGTTCCCGTTTGGCTGGCCTTTCAGTCCTTGGGTGCAACTAGGTGTCCCACAGGTTGTCCCTAGCCAAACTGTGCCGATTGAGTCCCACCCAGAAGTTGTTGCGAGTTGCTGTGAACTTATTGACTCTCAGCCCCCTACTACTTGTGATCCTCCTAGAAGGTCTGAGAGAGCCACCAAAGGTAAAATGCTTGAACGATACTGTGACTGAATAGACATTTCTATGCTACAGACTATTTCTATGGAGCCCTATAGTTACATTTGACCCCCCAGTTGGCTGATGCAGCCTTGATTTGATCTTTGAGACCCAGAGACTATCCTGGACTTTACTTTGAAACCCAAGTAACGCACGTTGCGCCACATCTCTATTGAGTCTATTGAAGTGCAGCGCAAGGATTGTCGGCTGTACCATGCGCATTGCAAATGGCGCCAGAAGATGTCTTGCCATATGGACATTGTTGCCGGATATATTGAGAGACACTAGTTTTACAGTATTGCCTTAGTATTTTTGCCTTTCAGGAATGCACTATGGACATTTGATATGTGAATATGTTATATTGCATATTTTTGTCCTGTTTTCTTTGCAGTAGAGACAGTTTCGGGGACGACCCTGATTTTACCTGGGACGAATGTGATACCCAGGAAAATTGCTGTTTATTTACTGTCATTGTACTGATACTTTAGTATGCAGGTTTTAATGTGCTTTATTCTGTAATCATGGTTGGTACTGAATTCACTTCCCTATATAACTCAGAAGAAACATAAATGGGCTGTTTCAGCTTTAAAATGTATTCTCCAGAGAGAGGGGAGGGGCATAGCTAGCTGGGACACAGGAACGAACCTCACACAGTGCAGCAGTGTGCAGCAGAGGAGAGCAGACAAGTCAGTGTCTGAAGTTGTATTCAGGGAGATGCTGCAGCAGACATGTGGAACTGAGTTGGATTCTGTGAGAGGATCAGCAGCAGACATGTGGAAGTGAAAGGAGTGCAGGTCAGTTTGTGTTGCATGTGGCACAGAAGCCAGACAAGGAGCTTGGACACTACTGAGAGTGCCTAGAGCAAAGCAAGGAGCTTGCACACAGCCTAGAATCCCCAAGGGACACCATTCCTCTGTGATAGGTCAACTGGATTGGGACAGTCAGCAGCGCACCTTCCAGCACAGTATAGAGAAGAAAGAGGAGCAGAACTTACAGCACACTTGGAGGAATTACAGACAGAGTCAGGGAGGTGAAGCAGGTACCACCATTTGCAATACCCTGTGATATGTTTATTCTACTTAAAGACATTGCCTCTGTAACAAAAGTAACCACCAAGCATATTGTGCCCAGTAAAACTACTGTGAAAGTTTATTGAACCCTGTCTCCTGGAACATCCTTATTTCGGGGTACACCACATAACATCCCAGGAGACAGAGAACAGTGTATCCCACAAGCACCACTTATTTCACTGGTTCTGCGGCCCGAAGAGCGGGAGAGAGCAAGTGCGCCACCGTGACCAAAGGGCCCAAAAACCAACTTCAGCTCAGAGAGCCCCGCCCACCGCGACTCGGCGCCCGCGTTACTACAGATGTCTTCCCCCTCCTTTCTCACAGCATGCAGTCTCAGACAGACACGAAAGGAGAGAAACTGCAGCTTCAATCCCTCCTTCCACTCCTGCCTCACATAAGGCATTTAACCCCTTAACGTCATGTCACGTACTGGTACTCGGCAGCCATTAAGGGGAAGTATGGAGCGGGCTCACGGGCTGGGCTCGCTCCATACTCAGCGGGTGATAGCTGTGTTATACAGCCGACACCTCACTGCAACGGGCGGAATCAAAGATCACTTTGGTTTCACCCGTTTAGCACCTTAAATGCCGCGGTCAATCGTGACCGCGGCATTTAAATTGTTAGAATCAGGGTGGCGCTCCCTCAAACACGCCGCGGCACGATCGGCCATTTACTGTGGTTGTTATGGCAGCCTGGTGGCCTAATAAAGGCCCCCAGGTCTGCCATTTTTGTACTTCTTTGAAGCCCCGCCGGACCGTCAGAATGACGTTTTACTGCAATACATTAGTATTGCAGTATATCATGCAAGCGATCCAACGATTGCTGCTTCAAGTCCCCTAGGGGGACTAATAAAAAAAAGTAAAAAAGTAGTTAAATAAAGATTTTTATAATGTTCCAAAAAAAAAATATTAAAAGTTAAAAAAAACTTTTCCCATTTTTTCTCTAAAGCATTGTTAAAAAATAAACAAAAGTTAACATAACTGGTATCACCGCATCCGTAAAAGTCAGAACTATCACAATATAGCGTTATTTAACCCGCTTGGTGAACGTCGTAAACAAAAATATATATAAAACATGCAAATTGCTGTTTTTTAGTCACTTTAGCTCTCCAAAAAAAAGGAATAAAAAGTGATGAAAAAGTCGCATGTACCCCCAAAATGATATCGGTGAAAACTGCAGCTTGCCCCTGCAAAAATTAAGCCCTCACACCTCTAAATTGATGGAAAAATAAAAAAGTTATGGCTCATTTTTTTTTTTAGGAAATTGTTTTATTTTTTTAAAAAGTGGGAAAACATAAAACAGGAAGACGGATAGAATTATTTGTCGCCAAGACCACCTCAACCGAATGGTTTGCTGTCTCCCTGGTGCCAGGGTTCGGCATGTGGTGGAACGGGTGGACAAATTGCTGGGAGGGGCTGGTGATGATCCAGCTGTCGTGGTCCATGTCGGTACCAACGACAGAATAAATGGTAGGTGGAGGAGCCTTAAGAATAATTTTAAAGAACTAGGCTACAAGCTGAAGGGAAGGACCTCCAAGGTTGTATTCTCAGGAATACTGCCTGTGCCATGCGCATCACAGGAAAGACAGCGGGAGCTTAGGGAGTTAAATGCATGGCTGAAGTCTTGGTGTAGAGGAGAAGGATTTGGGTTCCTAGAGCACTGGGCTGACTTTTCATTGGGGTACAAACTGTATTCTGCAGATGATTTGCACCTAAATGGAAGGGGGTCCGCTGTGCTGGGGGAGAGAATTCTAGCTGGGGTGGCGGAGTATTTAAACTAGGGCTGAGGAGGGAGGTCAATGTAGAAAAAAAAGGGGTAGCCAGGTTAGAGAGGGGTCAGACTATATTGGTGGGGGGAGAAACAGATTGTGGGGAGAGGACTGGACAACAGGATAAGGAGATCCTTTCGTTACAAAACATCAGTGTAAATAAAAAGGACCGATTAATGTCAAATCACATTTCTGATAATAAAAGTGAAAAACTGACAGGCAAGTTAAAGTGTATGTTCACAAATGCCAGAAGTCTAGCAAGTAAAATGGGGGAGCTGGAGGCCTTGATACTGGAAGAAAATATAGATATAGTTGGTGTTGCTGAAACATGGCTGGACTCTTCACATGACTGGGCTGTAAATCTACAGGGTTTTACACTTTTTCGTAAAGACAGGACAAATAGGAAAGGTGGTGGTGTATGTCTGTATGTGAGAAATGATATGAAGGCGAGTGTGAAAGAGACAATAGTGGGTGAATACTGTGAGGAGGTTGAAACCTTGTGGGTGGAACTAGAAAGGGAGGTAAACACTGAAAAAATTACTTTTGGTGTAATCTATAGACCCCCCAATATAACTGAGGAGATGGAAGTTCAGCTATATAAACAGATGGAGCGGGCTGCACAGGCGGGTACTGTAGTGATAATGGGAGATTTTAATTTCCGGGATATTAATTGGTGTCATGGTTCGGCTTCAACTGCAAAGGGGAGACATTTCCTCAACCTGTTGCAGGAAAATTTTATGGGCCAGTTTGTGGAAGACCCGACTAGAGGTGAAGCTCTGTTGGATCTGGTCATTTCTAATAATGCAGATCTTGTTGGGAATGTCAATGTTCGTGAAAACCTCGGTAACAGTGATCACAATATAGTTACATTTTACCTATACTGTAAAAAACAAACGCAGGCTGGGAGGGCAAAAACATTTAATTTTAAGAAAGCCAATTTCCCCAGGATGAGGGCTGCAATTCAGGATATGGACTGGGAAGAACTAATGTCAAATAATGGAACAAATGATAAATGGGAGATTTTCAAATCTACTTTGAGTTATTATAGTGCAAAATTTATTCCTACAGGTAATAAGTATAAACGACTCAAATCAAACCCCACATGGCTTACACCTTCTGTGAAAGGGGCAATACATGACAAAAAAAGGGCATTTAAAAAATACAAATCTGAGGGTACATCTGCAGCCTTTGTAAATTATAAAGAGCTTAATAAAATCTGTAAAAATGTAATAAAATTAGCAAAAATACAAAATGAAAGGCAGGTGGCCAAGGATAGTAAAACAAATCCTAAAAAATTCTTCAAGCATATAAATGCAAAAAAGCCAAGGTCTGAACATGTAGGACCCCTAGATAATGGTAATGGGGAGTTGATCACAGGGGATCAAGAGAAGGCAGAGTTACTAAATGGGTTCTTTAGCTCTGTATATACAACTGAAGAAAGAGCAGCTGATGTAGCCGGTGCCAGTGCTGTTAATATATCGGCTGATATACTGAATTGGATGAATGTAGAGATGGTCCAAGCTAAATTAAATAAAATAAATGTGCACAAGGCTCCGGGACCAGATGGGTTACACCCTAGAATTCTTAAAGAGCTTAGTTCAGTTATTTCTGTCCCCCTTTTCATAATATTCAGAGAATCTCTAGTGACTGGTATAGTGCCAAGGGACTGGCGCAGGGCAAATGTGGTGCCTATTTTCAAAAAGGGCTCTAGGTCTTCCCCGGGTAATTATAGACCAGTAAGCTTAACATCCATCGTGGGGAAAATGTTTGAGGGGCTATTGAGGGACTATATACAGGATTATGTGACAATAAATAGCATTATAAGTGACAGCCAGCATGGTTTTACTAAGGACAGAAGTTGTCAAACTAACCTAATCTGTTTTTATGAAGAGGTAAGCAGAAGTCTAGACAGAGGGGCCGCTGTGGATTTAGTGTTTTTGGACTTTGCAAAGGCATTTGACACTGTCCCCCATAGACGCCTAATGGGTAAATTACGGACTATAGGTTTAGAAAATATAGTTTGTAATTGGATTGAGAATTGGCTCAAGGACCGTATCCAGAGAGTTGTGGTCAATGATTCCTTCTCTGAATGGTCACCGGTTATAAGTGGTGTACCCCAGGGTTCAGTGCTGGGACCACTATTATTCAACTTATTTATTAATGATATAGAGGATGGGATTAATAGCACTATTTCTATTTTTGCAGATGACACCAAGCTATGTAATATAGTTCAGACTATGGAAGATGTTTGTGAATTGCAGGCAGATTTAAACAAACTAAGTGTTTGGGCGTCCACTTGGCAAATGAAGTTTAATGTAGATAAATGTAAAGTTATGCATCTGGGTACCAACAACCTGCATGCATCATATGTCCTAGGGGGAGCTACACTGGCGGATTCACTTGTTGAGAAGGATCTGGGTGTTCTTGTAAATCATAAACTCAATAACAGCATGCAGTGTCAATCAGCTGCTTCAAAGGCCAGCAAGATATTGTCGTGTATTAAAAGAGGCATGGACTCGCGGGACAGAGATGTAATATTGCCACTTTACAAAGCATTAGTGAGGCCCCATCTAGAATATGCAGTTCAGTTCTGGGCTCCAGTTCATAGAAAGGATGCCCTGGAGTTGGAAAAAATACAAAGAAGAGCAACGAAGCTAATAAGGGGCATGGAGAATTTAAGTCATGAGGAAAGATTGAAAGAATTAAACCTATTTAGCCTTGAAAAAAGACGACTAAGGGGGGACATGATTAACTTATATAAATATATTAATGGCACATACAAAAAATATGGTGATATCCTGTTCCTTGTAAAACCCCCTCAAAAAACAAGGGGGCACTCCCTCCGTCTGGAGAAAAAAAGGTTCAAGCTGCAGAGGCGACAAGGCTTCTTTACAGTAAGAACGGTGAATTTATGGAATAGCCTACCGCAGGAGCTGGTCACAGCAGGGACAGTAGATGGCTTTAAAAAAGGGTTAGATAATTTCCTAGAACAAAAAAATATTAGCTCCTATGTGTAGAAATTTTTCCTTCCCTTTTCCCTTCCCTTGGTTGGACTTGATGGACATGTGTCTTTTTTCAGCCGTACTAACTATGTAACTATGTAACTATGTAACAAATAGATTTGGTATTGTCATAATCGTATCAACCTGTAGAACAAGTTGAATATCTAATTTTTTACCGCCTGATGGATGCCGTAAAAATAAAACCCCCCAATAAACATTATGCGGTACAATAAATGGTGCCATGAAAAACTACAACTTGTCCCGCAAAAAACAAGACCTCATGTGGCTATGTCGACTAAAAAATAGAAAAGTTATGGCTTTTGGAAGGCGGGGAGGAAAAAACGAAAATGAAATACTCAAATTGGCCTGGTCTTTAAGGGGTTAAACATTTAGGCTGGGTTTACATGAGCATTTCAGGGAGCCGAGCTCCTAGCATCATAGTTATCGATGACGCTAGGAGTCCCTGCCTCGCTGCGGGAAAACTGTCCCGTACTGTAATCAAGTACGGGAACGTTTTCCCACAGCGAGGCATGTGTTCCGTATTTTATGGACCGAACATCATCGTGTGAACCCTGCTTTACAGAGAGCCTGCAGGCAGATTAAGGGAAACAACAATATGTTGGAAGTTGAGGCAGAGGCCACTTTCTTCTGATAAGATAAATTACAAAGTTTGAAAGTAGTTAATCATACAGATGATGTTAAGGATCTGCCAGGCACAGCTTCTGTATCCACGCCCATAGGTAATCAGTCTGCACCTGCTTCTATGTCTGGGAGACTGACTCCATCTTCCACCACTCAGGATGGCAGGCTTAGGAGTGGGAGAGCCTATCATAGCCTGGCCAGACGGAGCTAGCTCCCGCCCTCTGTCTATTTATACCTGCCTTTCCTGTTCCTCCATGCTTGTGATTCTTCTCGTTTGGTTTCCTGGCCCTGCTGCAGCTTCTTGATCTATTTGACCCTGCTTCATATTGACCCCGGCTTACTGACTACTCTCCTGCTCTGCGTTTGGTACCTCGTACACTCCTGGTTTGACTCGCCTTGTTCACTACTCTCCTGCTCTGCGTTTGGTACCTCGTACACTCCTGGTTTGACTCTGCTCGTTCACTACTCTTTTTGCCCTCGGTGTTTCCGGGGGCAACTGCCCATTTTCCCTTGCTTCTGTGTACTCTTGTCTGTTTGTCTGTCGTGCACATATTGAGCGTAGGGACTGTCGCCCAGTTGTACCCCGTCGCCTAGGGCGGGTCGTTGCAAGTAGGCAGGGACTGAGTGGCGGGTAGATTAGGGCTCACTTGTCTGTTTCCTTACCCCCGTCATTACAGATGACTAAAAAATTTTACCTTGAATTTGTAATAATCATGATTTTGTGTTGTAGAATTGGAGGGTGCAATCATTTTATTCCCTCTAAAGTGACGAGTCTGGTGCAGCTCAATAAAAGCTTCTGGTTTTGCAGTAGCTAGTTGTTTATATGGTCAAATCTATCCAATAATGGAGAGAGAAAAACCTGGACCACACATCCACTTGTTATACATTGATGAATTGCGGGTAAAAAACAAATGCGGCTAAGCAAAATTTAAAAATGTGAATATGTGGTGAACATTTTGATCTAACAATATAAGCCCACTTGCCACTACATGGCATCATCTTTTAGGTGGGTCCCTACTCTATCAAGTGCAGCATCACATGGCAAATAGTGCCGCTGCAACACAGCACATGCATAGGTAGCAACCCAGGGGCCCAACAGCTGCCATGCTGCCAGGCTAAGCCACCTTAACTTTGGGCCACGCCCCCCCACAGATACAGCATCATTGCAACAAAGACCACCACACAAAACTACAACAAAGTGCACAGATCAAAAAAGCTCACCTTTCCTTGTGGGCTCAGTGGCCAAATTGAGAGCAAACCTAAAGCAGTCCCTTGCTATTTAAAAATACCTGGACCAAATGGGTGGAGTTCTGGTACCACGAAACAATTGGAAGAGACTCTATATATATATATATATATATATATATATATATATATATATATATATATATATATATATATATATATCCAACATAGGAGAGAGAAAAATTGTAAGTGGTCAAATGTATGCGCCTATTGAATGGAAATCTGAATATTTATCTTTGTCCAGGAGAAGCGTCTGGATAGGTCTAATTTTGCAACAGGAAAAAAAAAATACACTTTTTCAGTGGAAATAATGAACCTTTTCTTTTTTGTGAAAACTAAGAGACAAGGCTGGAGAGATGGAAATAAGGAACGTGGAGTTTGTGAGGTTGGTGTCGGCAGGTGCACAGCACATTGCTATACAGATTTATGGGCTGTTTCTGTGAGTCTTGGCTCACCCCTCACTCTTTACAGGCCTCTAGGATAGCACATAAAATGGTAGCAAAGTTTAGGGAATCTCAATGAATATTCTGCTATCCTCTTACTTCTTTCTATTACATCCCACTTGCAATGTGTCTGGCGTGTGCAATGCGGAAAGTTCTGAGAGTTTTTCTGCCAAGGCAAACAACATAATTGAAAAGTAAGCATACAGGAAGGGTTTATGTGTTTCTTTTTCACTTCTGAAGTGGACCAACAGCTTGTAATGCTGAGTAACCAGGTGACCAGAGAGAAGTAAGTGGGTAGAACAAGGTCTGGTCCTAGAACTTCTACTCCTGAAGCTTAAAATAGTTTAGGTAGTTTCAGAACCTAAAAAAACAAAAACATCCCATGTCTGTTTTATTTCTGCAAGTCATCTACAGGTGTTCCATTCTTTTTTCATATTTGTCCTACTATAATAGATTACAGGTATGGGTGGAAGGGCATACATCTCAGAAGTGGAGACAGTGAAAGGAGCAAAGTAAAGTCTTAACTTCTAGTCCCCAATGCAAAATCAATAACAGGGTCCTCCACTTACCACGTCCCATTTATATTACTGCTGTCTCCTTATGTGGCAAAGGGGCCTTTGAACTCTGAAATGCTCTAAAAAATGTGACATATAGTGGATAAAGGACTATTTTCAGGACTAAGAGCATGATTTGATAGCACAGACAATTTCTATGGCTTTAACCCCTTAATGATCGGGCCTGAAAAGACCTTAATGACCAGCTCAATTTTTCTGCTTTTGGCTCTCTGTCTTTCAGCAGCCATAACTTTTTTATTTTTTCATTGACGTGGCTGTATGAGGCCTTGTCTTATGCGAGAGAAATAGTATTTTTTCCCCCACAGTTTGGGGGTAAAAAATTATTTTTTTACGCCGTCAATATAGGAAAAAGCGATTCTCTGCATAGTTTTTCTTGTTTATTTTTTATCCCGTTCATGTTTCACGCTAATATAAACCATTAGATTAATTCTTCAGGTTATTATGGTCGTGTAGATACCTAATATGTGTTGGTTTTTTGTTTTTATTTAGTGTAGGGGCAATAAAATGTATTTTATGCAAAATAAAGACTTTTTTTGGGACTTTTTTTATTTATTTATTTATTTATTTATTTTTTTTCCTTTTTTTTTTTCTAATCACAACAAGGGATAACTTTATTTGTAACTTTTTTTTTTTACTTGTAATGTATTAGCATACTCCTGTATGCTAATACATTACACTGTGTCACTATGACGCAGGCTGCTGATCGGGCAGCACATAGTTTGCCCGAACAGCAGGCAAACGGAACAGACAGCACTGGGTTCCTTTGTAGGTCCCCAGGGCTGACTGCAGTGGGATTCCCCGGTGTTTGATTGCATCACCGGAATCCCGGCAATGCAATCAAAGAGGGGAATTCCCTTTGATCATGCCGCGGTCACGGACCGCGATAATCAAAGGCTTAAACAGCTGGGGTCCGAATGTTTGCCGACCCCAGCTGTATTCAGGAGGCTGCTCTAAGATCAGGAGCTGTAAGTTACAGCTTCTGCTTAGAGGATGAGTGCTCACAGGAGCGCTCATCAGCCTCTCCTACAACGACGCCAAAATACGTCGTTGTAGGCTCGGGACCTGCACCGCCTGACGTCAAAAGACAGTGGGCGGTCAGGAAGGAGTTAAAGGGATTGTTCTCAAATAGGTCCACAATTCTGAACTGATGCATTCATTATATCTTTATAAGAATTGGAGCTCTGTTTTTCTGATACAGAACTTCAGATCCCCTGCATAGATAAAGAGTTTTAATATTTAAAATTTGTGCTACCATCATCCACCACTAGGAGAAGTTTAGGAGAAAACATTTTTTGTTATACATTGAACTAATTAATAAAAAAAATGCAGTGCTGAGCAGTGGCATCCTTAGCAGGGGACCCCCGACTATGACATCCATATACCCTCATATAACTTATAGACTGTGGTTGTCCTTGTGAGACAGCCCTTTTAACATGAAAAATCAAGTTGAGTAAACTACCCAACCAACAAACTTGCCATATTTAATAGGCAAGTATTTGCTTGCTTTACAAAAAGTAGGCTTTCAGATGGGTAATAAAACTGGAGTAGAAAGATTATGTGATTTTTATGTATTAGACTTGTACGTGGTAAGCTTAGTTCATATCTGCATCAGGGCTCCGTTCTGTCTGAGCTTTCCGTCAGAACGGAGCCCTGACTGACAGAAACGGAAACCATAGGTTTCCGTTTTCATCACCATTGTGACGGACCCGGTGCCAATGGTTTCCGTTTGTGTTAGCTGTGCAAGGGTTGTCATTTTGACTGAATGAATATCGTAGTCGACTGTGGTATTCATTCCGTCAAAACGACGGAACCCTTGCACAACTGACACAAACGGAAACCATTGGCACCGGATACGTCACCATTGAAATCAATGGTGATGGAAACAGAAACTTATGTTTTCCATTTCTCAGTCAGTTCTCCGTTCTGACGGAAAGCTCAGACGGAACGGAGCCCTGACGCAGATGTGAACGAAGGGTTAAAGGGGTTGTCCGAGATTTATTTTTTAAGTACATTTAAAAATACATTACACATATTAAAAATTGTATAATATACTTACCCGTGCAATCTTGCTTCTGTTCTCCGCTCTGGCTGCTTCTTCCTTCTGGTCACATGAGCTCTGACGTCACCTTTTCAGCCACCTCCACTGTCGTGTCGTATCCCGATCACATGGTCTCATACCAGAGAGACCTCGGATGGTATACGACACGTCACTGGTGACGTGTCGTATATCGGCTTCTTCTGCTTCACATCCCGTAACGCGAATGCGCTGTCACTGCTGTTCTCGCGGTCCCTGCTGTTCTCGAGATAACAGCAGGGGCCGCGCATGCGTGTTACAACAGAACAAGCCAATATACACCACGTCACAAGTGACGTGTCGTATACCCGGCAAGAATTCAAGATCAACAAAGCGGCAGAGCCAGAGCAGAGAGAGACATCAACAGTCAAGTTCCCGACGGCAGGATCTGGAAACGGGGCCACTTTGGAAAACGTAAGTATATTACAAATGTATTTATATTTATAACTTAAATGATTTAAAGGTGTTATTAAAAATATTATGTTATCTCGGACAACCCCTTTAACTAGAGATGTTTTGCCAATGTTTTGCCAACAATTGACTATCCTATTATAGAGCCATGTTTCCAACATATAAGACAGTAGGGGGTTAAAATACTCTCATACAGATCCCTATTTTAGCCTCCAGTGTCTTTAACTAGGGAAGTACGGTTCCATACTGGGAAATTTGTTCACTAGTGAAACTTCAGCGAGTTGAATTTCCATTGATTTGCTCACCCCTGGTGTTAACATGAATGAAAGGTCAGATTTTATCATGAACAAAAATGTAGTTAGTTACGCATTGGCATTACAAAATGCCTTCAAACCTTGAAGTATAGTAATGAAAGCGCTGTCATTCATAGATTTCCTCTACAGATAATAAAACACTTAGATTATCTAGAAAGCAAAATTTAGGAACTGCAGTTATATTATAATGGTAGGATAATGCTTAAAATTAACAAAATTATAAAATGATACAGTTTTCTATTGCTGACCACATTGTTCAACCTGATTTTTTTCTGACAGGAAAGTAATTGCGATTTTTTTTTTTTTACTTGAATTCTTTGGATACTCCAGGGTATCCTTTCTATGAACTGGAGCCCACAACTGAACTGTATATTCTAGATGAGGCTGCACTAATGCTTTGTAAAGTGGTAATATTATATCCCTGTCCCGCGAGTCCATGCCTCTTTTACTACACAACAATATCTTGCTGGCCTTAGAAGCAGCTTGTTGACATTGCATGCTGTTATTTAGTTTATGATCTACAAGTACCCCAGATCCTTCTTAACAATGACTCCCCAACTATAGCTGGGATATATGATGAATGCAGATTGTTAGTACGCAGATGCATAACTTTAAATTTATCTGCATTAAACCTCATTTGCCAAGTGGATGCCCAAACACCCACTGTGTCCAAATCAGCTTTTAATTTATGAACATCTTTTATAGACAGAACACTATTACATAGCTTGGTGTCATCTGCAAAAATAGAAATAGTGTTATTAATCCCATCCTCTATATCATTAATAAATAAGTTAAATAATAGTGGTCCTAGCACAGAACCCTGGGATACACCACTTATAACCGGGGACCATTCAGAGTATGAATCATTGACCACAACACTGGATACGGTCCTTGAGCCAATTCTCAATCCAATTACAAACTATACTTTCTAAACCTATAGTCCTCAATTTACCCATTGGACATCTATGAGGGACAGTGTCAAATGCTTTTGCAAAGTCCAAAAACACTATATCCACAGCGGCCCCTCTGTCTAGGCTTCTGCTTACCTCTTCATAAAAACAAACCAGGTTGGTTTAACAACTTCTGTCCTTAGTAAAACCGTGCTGGCTGTCACATATAATACTATTCTTTTTCACATTATCCTGTATATAGTTCCTCAATAACCTCACAAACATTTTTCCCATGATGGATGTTAAGCTTACTTGTCTATAGTTACCTGGGGAAGACCTAGAGCCTTTTTTGAAAATTGGCACCACATTTGCCCTGCGCCAGTCCCTTGGCACTATACCAGTCACTAGAGAATCTCTAAATATTATGAAGAGGGGGATAGAAATAACAGAACTATGTTCTTTAAGAACTCTAGGGTGTAACCCATCTGGTCTCGGGGCTTTGTGCACATTTTTTTTTTTAACTTAGCTTGGACCATATCTACATTCAGCCAATTCAGTATATTGAATAATGTATTAACAGTACTGGCACCGGTTACATCAGCTGCTCTTTCTTCTGTTGTATATACTGAGCTAAAGAACCCATTTAGTAACTCTGCCTTCTCTTGATCCCCTGTCACCAACTCCCCATTACCACTATTCAGCACCTTGGTTTCTTCGCATTTGCATACTTGAAGATTGGCCACCTGCCTTTCATTTTGTATTTTTGCTGATTTTTTTTTTTACTTATTTGCAGACTTTATTAAGCTCTTTATAATTTACAAAGGCTACAGCTGTACCCTCAGATTTGTATTTTTGAAATGCCCTTTTTTTGTCATATATAGTACCCTTTTTACAGAGGGTGTAAGCCATGTGGGTTTTAATTTTAGTCTTTTATACTTGTTACTTATAGGAATAAATTTTGCACTATAATCATACAAAGTAGATTTTATGATCTCCCATTTATCATTTGTACCATTATTTGACATTAGTTATTCCCAGTCTAGGTCCTGAATTGCAGCCCTCATCCTGGGAAAGTTGGCCTTCTTAAAATTAAGTGTTTTTGCCCTCCCAGCCTGTGTTTGTTTTTTACAGTATAGGTAAAATTTAACTATATTGTGGTCACTGAACCCTGTTATCTTTTCACGAACATTGACATTCCCAACAATCTCTGTATTATTAGAAATGACCAGATCCAACAGAGCGTCACCTCCAGTCGGGTCTTCCACAAACTGGGCCATAAAATGTTCCTGCAAGGACATTTCTCCCCTTCGCAGTTGAAGCCAAACCATGACACCAATTAATATCCAAGTAATTAAAATCTCCCATTATCACTACAGTACCCCCCTGTGCTGCCCACTCCATCTGTTTATATAGCTGACCTTCCATCTCCTCCGTTATATTGCCCCCGGCGATCCAGCACTGAGGAACCAGTGGCACTCCCGGTGGTTGTTTACATGCATGTAGTATGCGACCGCTACAGCCAATCAGAGGGCTTAGCAACCATATACTGTAAGTCTATATAGTGTGTGTGTGTGTGCGTATAGTGTGTATATAGTGTAAGTCTATATAGTGTGTGCTGTGTGTATAGAGTTTATAGTGTGTATAATGTAAGTCTATATAGTGTAAGTGTGTGCGGGTAGTGTGTCTATATAGTGTGTATGATTTAAATATATAGTGTGTGGTGTTAGTGTAAATTGTATATAGGGTGTTTAGTTTGAAAATTTTTGGGTGTGAAATTATTTCCCACCCATAGAGCACTCTGCAGTCAGTCAGATGCTCAGAACCCCCCCCCACCTTGCAGTATATTCTCCCCCATAGAGCCCTCAGTAGTTATTATACTGCAATCAGAGTTCTATGGGGGGATAACTCCTTCCCCCAGAGCCATAAGTGTCAGATGCTCAGACCCTCCCATAGAGCACTCAGTAGTCAGTCAGACACACTGGGGAGGGGTGTCTGACTGCTTAAAGGGTAACTAAACTTTAAAAAAAAATTACATGTCATAGTGACATGTAAAATGTTCTGATCGGTGGGGGTCCGGGCACTGAGACCCCACAAATCTCTAAAACAAAGTGTCGGAAGCGCTCAGGTGAGTGCTGTTCCACTTTGTTTCTGATCGTCTTTCCTCTGATAGCCGAGCAAGCAGTGTACGGGCACAACAGAAAGTCTGAGTCCATACACCGCGCCGAGGAAAGACAATCAGAAATTAAGTGGAACAGCGCTCACCCGAGCACTCCTGCCGCTTTGTTATAGTGATCGGTGGTGGTCTCAATGCTCGGACCCCCATCGATCAAAACTTCTGACATATCACGAAGACACGCTAAATGTTATTTTAAAGTTTAGTTACCCTCTGGGGACTGAATTTATTGGTCTGAGTTAATGTATGTGCCTGGGATCTTAATTTGCTTAGGGGTCTGGGGTATAAGACAATTTAGGGTGTTTGATTTCTGAATTTTTATATTACTATAGACGCTGAAAACTGCTACAGAATCGAGGGGCAAAGATATCTCATCAGGAATTTCTGCAGTCATCAGGAGAAGTCGCCAAAACTGTCTGTGTCAAATGGAGAAGAAAAGAGAACGACCCATCAGTGAAGACATCACCTGTGAGTCATTGCATTTATAGATCTGTCCCCTCTCCTGACATGCCTGTTATAGGAAATCCTTGTATTCCACATAAAGTCTTTGTGTACCCAGGACTAATAGACAAATGTGTGTTACCATTCCCCCTGTCAGAAGGATGTGTCCCTACACAGTGTGATACTGTCAGCGATAGTTGGAGACTGTCAGTATGTAGGGACACAGCTCTTTGGCAATGTGATTCGTAACACTCATTTGTCAATGCTCACACAGAAAGGTGGTGTTTAATATAGACACGGCGTGGCAGGGCGGTGGTGGAGAAGGGGGGCCCAAGCTTGTGGAACAACCCAGGGCCTGTGGTCTACTTAATCTGCCACTGGGCAGGGGTTAATGGTTTTTGAATCTACTCTTCGTGTGGCTCTGTACATAGGAGGGTGTGGCTAGAAGGTCCTTGCATATTAGTACCTGCACAAATTTAAGGGAGTTTTTCACTGGACGATTATCGGGCAGACGAGCCTTCATAGAACGCTCGTTGCCGATAATTGCCTTGTGTAAACAGGGAACGATCAGCAGATGAACGAGCAAACGCTCGATCATCTGTTAGTCGTATCGTTTTAAAAAAGTTAAATATTATCGTTGTCGGCAGCATATCTCCCTGTGTAAACCATCCATAGCTCCGTGTGACAGGACCAAGGGAGCGCCGATCAACGATAATCCATGCATCGGCCACTTATCTGCCGATGTAAAAGTTCCTTTACTGTGCTGTGTGTACTAATGACTGTGTTATTTGCTGTGCAGTGAGATGACAGAACTCTGTGTGTAAGATGTGACTGTTCAGTGAGCAGATAACACAGAGATCTTTTACACACAGCACACTGCACTGCAAGGACCTTTGAAGCTCGGAGCTCAGTCTTCTACTCCTTGCAGCTGTTTGACTTCAACAGATAAGACGCAGCAGAAGATTACAGCACAGATTCTAAGATATAACTGCGTCTTATAGTCCAACAATTACGGTATATTATATATTTTTTTGCTTATTAATTTACACTTTCTGGGTTTTATTCATTAATTTTTATTGTCACTAAAAACCTACTGTTTTTGTATTAATGTTAAAAATGTTTAACGTTAATATGCACATTCCATTAACAACTTCGTATAGACAATTAATTTCATGTAAAAGTATATCGGCTTTCATATTTCCACAGTATAACTATCTTGATCCCCACATATAACTGTAATGTGAGAATGTTTTTTTTAGCAATCAACTTTTTACAGTAACCTAGAGATTGCAATAACTCAGCATTTGTCGTATTCAATTCCAACAGCATGAGAAAATAAAGAATTGATAATTTCTGTAGTATTTCTATTGTATTTTAGGTAACAGTATACATTTAGTCATCTTTTTTTATTTTCTTTCTTTTCTTTCTTTCTTTACTGAGTTTTAAACACTTTAGCACTGAGATTTTCTTGACATTCTACCCACAGGGGGCGTCTTTGTCCTGATTGTAGTATGTATAATAATTGGACATGAATAATGTATTTAATGTGAATTGCTTTGAATTGACAACTGTTCCATTGTGTATAACACATCTAATGCTGTTACAGGGGTAGCACTGTTTGTGAAGGCACCGTTTGGCTGTAACTGTTCCTGGGGGCACTGTATGTCTTATTGTTACATATAGTAGTTAGTACGGTTGCAAAAAGACACTTATCCATTAAGTTCAACCAGGAGAAGGAAGAGAATGTCAATGAAGGGAAGGGGTAGATTGTACATTTTAAAACATTATTTAAAATTCATCCAGAGGAAAGAATAACAAATAAAAAACATAAGGCATGAGCCGATCTGCTCTAAAAAGAAAAATGTCCTTCCTTATCCCAAGTATTGATGTTTTGATCTAAAAAAATATCTAAGCCTTTCTTGAAGCCATCAACTGCTTATACTAAAACAAGTTGCTGAGGTAGACTGATACATAGATTTATAGTTCTAACAGTAAAAAAGGTTTGTCGTCTCTGGAGATTAAACCTTTATCCATAAGGAGGGAGTGCGCCCTTGTCTTTTGATCAGATTTTACATGGAACAGCTTTTTTGTATGGGTCATTTATATACTTATAGAAGTTAATTATATCCCCCCTGGGAATGCTGGGATTTCACATTTAGGCTCAAATACATTTTTTTGCCTCAATTTTAGGCAAAACCACACCATTTAGTTGTGAGTTTACGAAAATTTTGGCATAATGGCACAACCTCACTGGGATTCACACATAAAAAAGGAAATCTAAACTGCGACGTGCTATTCCATCCTTAGACTTCTCTCCTCAAGTCTAAAAAAATTATTTGGTTAATCCTCCCATAACTTATCAGTTGGTTGCTGTTTTTTATATTTTTTCCAACTCCATGGCATCCTATCTATGAACCAGTGCCCAGAACTAAACTGCATATTCTAGATGAGGCCGCACTTATGTTTTGTAAAGGGGTAATATTATGTCCCTGCTCCGCGAGTCCATGCCTCTTTTAATACGCAACAGTATTGTTATGGCAGGAAGGAGGTGAAGGGAACAAGTGAGCCCTAATCTACCCACCGCCCTGTCCCTGCCTACTTGCAACGACCCGCCCTAGGCGACGGGGTACAACTTGGCGGCGGTCCCTACGCTGACTAAGTGCAAGGGGATACAAACAGGGAACAAGCAAGGGAAGGGGAAGTAGCCCACGGAACACCGTGAGGAAACGGAGTGGCGAACGAGCCAGTCAGGATCGGAATGTAGTGGAGTATAGAAACGCAGAGCACGGAGCAGGAAGCAAGCCAGGGGCACAGCGAAGCAGGATAAGCGGGAACTGAAGCAAGGCAGAAGCACGGCAGAAGCAGGCTGGAGCAAGGCAGCAGTGGGGCCAGGAATCCAAGAAGAATAACAAGCAATGAGGAAGAGAAAACGGCAGGTATAAATGGACAGGGGGCGGAGCTAACTCCGACTGACCAGGCCGCGATAGGCTCTCCCACTCCTTAGCCTGCCACCCTGATTGGTGGGAGCCGGTGTCAGTCTAAGAGGTCTGGCCTCAGGTGTCGACTGATTAATCCTGGGAGTATCCACAGACGTAGTACCTGGCAGATCCTTTACAAGTATCCTGCTGGCCTTACAAACAGCCAGTGGCGGATTAAGTAGACCATAGGCCCTGGGCTGTTCCACAAGCTTGCCCCCCCCCCTCCCCACCCCACCACCGCCCTGCCATATTGTGTCTATATTAACCCCTTCTCTCTTTAGCCACTTTTGACCTTCGTGACGGAGCCTCATTTTACAAATCTGACATGTTTCACTTTATGTGGAAATAACTTCGTAATGCTTTAACCTATCCAAGCGATTCTGAGATTGTTTTCTCGTGACACATTGGACTTTATGTTACTGCCAAAATTTGCTCGATACATTCAGTATTTAAATGTGAAAAACACCAAAATTTTGCAAAAAAAATTGCAAAAATTTGAATTTTTATAAATTTAAATGTATCTGCTTGTAAGACAGGCAGTTATACCACACAAAATAGTCGCTAATTAACATCCCCCACAAGTCTACATTAGAGTGACATTATTTTTCTAGGACGTTACAAGGCTTAGAACTTTAGCAGCAATTTATCACATTTTCAAGAAAATGTCAAAAGGCTATTTTTACAGGGGCCAGTTCAGTTGTGAAGTGGCTTTGAGGGCCTTATATATTAGAAACCACCAAAAAGTCACCCCATTTTAAAAACTTCACCCCTCAAAGTATTCAAAACAGCATTTAGAAAGCTTCTTAACCCTTTAGACATTTCACAGGAATTAAACCAAATTAGAGGTGAAATTTACAAATGAAACTTTTTGTTGTTGCAGAAATTTATTTTTAATCCATTTTTTTTGTTTTACCAGAGAAATGCAACTCAATATTTATTGCCCAGGTTTTGTAGTTTTAGGAAATATCCCACATGTGACCCTAGTGTGCTAATGGACTGAAGCACCGGCATTAGAAGCAAAGGAGCACCTAGTGGATTTTGGGCCTCCTTTTTATTCGAATATATTTTAGGCACCATGTCGGGTTTGAAGGGCTCTTGCGGTGCCAAAACAGTGGAAATCCCCCAATAGTGACCCCATATGGGAAACGTCACCCATTAAGGAAATTATCTAGGGGTATAGTGAGCATTTTGACCCTACAGGTTTATTGCAGAAATTATTGGAAGTAGGACGTGAAAATGGAAATCTACAGAGCACTGCAAAATTAGTAAAGCAATTTCTTCCGAGTGAAACAATACCCCATGGTTGGCAATAAACGGCTGTTTGTACACACGGCAGGGCTTAGAAGGGAAAGAGCGCAATTTGGCTTTTGGAGATCAAATTTATCAGGAATGGTTTTCGGAGGCCATGTCGCAAAGCCCCTGAGGGACCAAAACAGTGGAAACCCCCCATTTTGGAAACTACACCACTTGAGGAAATTATCTAGGGGTATAGTTAGCATTTTGATGCCGCAGGTTTTTTGCAGAAATTATTGGAAGTAGAACGTGAAAATGAAAATCTACATTCTTTCAAAGAAAATGTAGGTTTAGCTAATTTTTTCTTCATTTCCACAAGGACTAAAGGAGAAAAAGCACTGCAAAATTTGTAAAGCAATTTCTCCCGAGTTAAACAATACCCCATATGTGATAATAAACCGCTATTTGAACACACGGCAGGGCTTAAAAGAGAAAGAGCGCCATTTGGCTTTCTTCAATTAGACTTTTTCATTTTCTCAACAAATAAAGGAAAAAAAGAACCCCAACATTTGTAAAGCAACTTCTCTGGAGTACAGCAATACCCATATGTGGTCATAAACTACTGTTTGGGCACATGGCAAGGATCAGAAGAGAAGGAGTGCCATTTGGCTTTCGGAGCACATATTTTGCTGGATTGGTTTCTTGACACCATGTCGCATTTGCAAAGCCCCTAAGGTAGCAGTACAGTGGAAACTATCCAAAAGGGACTCCATTTGTGATACTACACTCCTTGAGGAATTAATCTAGGGGTGTAGTGAGCATTTTGACCCCACAGGTGTTTCATAGATTTTATTTGAATTGGGCAGTGAAAATACAAATGACAGTTTTTTTTCCAATAAGACGTAGCTTTAGCGCAAAATTTTCTAAAAAAATAAAGCAGAAACAGAACCCCAACATTTGTTAAGCAATTTCTCCCGAGTATGGCAATACCCCATATGTGGTTATAAACTCATTTTTGGACACACGGCAGGGCTCAGAAGGGAAGGAGAGCCATATGACTGTCGGAGTAAAGATTTTGCTGGATTGGCTTCTGGTCACTATGTAGCATTTGCAAAGCCCCTGTGGGACCAAAACAGTGGAAACCCCCCAGAAGTGACCCCATTTTGGAAACTACACCCCTCAAGATATTCACCTAGGGGTGTAGTGAGCATGTTAACCTCCGAGGTGTTTTGTATAAATTAGTGTGCACTCTATATTGCAGAGTGAAAATGGGATTTTTCAATAGATATGGCAATATGTGGTGCCCAGCTTGTGTCACCATAACTAGACAAATCTCTAATTATTATTCAGTTTTTCCCGGTTTTATAATCACCCTACATGGGGCCCTAATCTTTTGCCTGGACATTTTACAGGGCTCAGGAGTGAAAGAGTACCAAATGCGAAATTGAGGCCTAATTTGGCGATTTACACAGAATTGGTTCACAATTGCAGAGGCTCAGATGGGAAATAATAAAAGAAACCCCCCAGAAGTGACCTCATTTTAGAAACTACACCCCTCAAGGCATTTATTAAGGGGTGTAGTGAGTATTTTCACCCCACAGGTCTTTTCCATAAATGAATGCGCTGCGTATGGTGCAAAGTAAAAAATTTCCCTAGATATGCCAATTCAGTGGGAAATATGTCGTGCCCAGCTTATGCCACTAGAGAGACACACCCCAAAAATTGTTAAAAAGGTTCTCCTGCGTATGGCGGTGCCTTATATGTGGAAGTAAACTGCTGTTTGGGCACACTGTGGGGCTCAGATGGGTGGGAGCGTCATTTGGCTTTTGAAGCATAGATTTTGCCTTTTTGTAGTCGTTTTGTTTAAATATTTCTGGTGTTTTTGTTTATAACGTGGGGGCATATGTGAGATGAGCAGAGTATATCAGGGGCATAGTCAGGTGGTATAATAATGGGGTAAACAATAAAATAATCCATAGATGTGTATTACGCTGTGAAGCAATCATTTCTGCACAGGCCGGTGTCGCACTGATAAATGGTGTCTTTACTTATCCCCCTTTTGGTCCACACGCCGCACCTTTGCAGTTTGGGGAATTTTGCTAGGAAGTGTTGTCCTCGTATAATACGGGCACCCTCGTTTCTAGCAGATATGTTTGGGCCCTTCCCTTCCTGGTTCCCTAATTTTAGGGCCCTGAGAAATCGCCTCTTGAAACAGACTAAATGTTCCCCTCTCATCTGCACAACCGCATTTTTTTTATTTCCTGACTCATGGAAGCCTTAGCTAATTTTATTTTTTGCGGGACGAGTTGTAGTTATTATTGGTACCATTTTGGGGTACATGCGAGTTTTTGATCACTTTTTATCCTATTTTTTGAGAGGCCAGGTAACCCAAAAAAACGCAATTCTGGCATCGTTTTTTTTTAGGTTTTTTTTTATACAGCGTTCACCATGCGTTATAAATTACATGTTAACTTTATTCTGTGGGTCAGTACGATTCCGGCGTTACCTAATTTATAAAACTTTTTTATGTTTTACAACTTTTTGCACAATAAAATTGTCACGGACACAGGGTATGTGGACCCTCTAGGCCGCTCCGCCGTAGCGGGGAGGCAGCTGACCAGGTCAGTCTATGCGAAAGTCAATGGCAGGCAGTAATGCTTGGGTACCTGAAATAGTCCGGACGGTGGCTGTGGCTACAGCACGGATGGAGGCTGGTGCGGCAGGTGGCGCCAGACGTGGCGGGCAGTATGCGATGAAGCAGACGACACTGGACGTGGCAGACGACACTGGACGTGGCAGACGACACTGGACGTGGCAGATGACACTGGACGTGGCAGACAACACTGGACGTGGCAGAAGATACTGGACGTGGCAGGAGACACTGGACGTGGCAGGAGACACTGGACGTGGCAGGAGACACTGGACGTGGCAAACGACACTGGACGTGGCCAACGACACTGGACGTGGCAGAAGACACTGGACGTGGCAGAAGACACGACTCCAACGCTGGAAGGCAAAGGAACTGGAACAATACGGAATACAGGAACGGGTAACAGGGCATGGGTAACAGCTGGAATGGGAAACACTAAGGGACAATTTGCGAGACAGACTGGGATAGACTAACAACGCTCAGGCAAGGATTAGAAGGCCTGGGGCCTTCTTATAGACCTGGAAATCGTGGCAGTTGATAATGATGACGACTTCCTATTTGCGTGCGCTGGCCCTGTAAGGCCGGGCGCGAGCGTGCGCGCGCACCCTACGGGACACAGCCGAACGGAGCGGAAGTGAACGCTGGCGTCTCCTAGGAGGGAGGCGGGGACCAGCGCTCACGGAGCCATGGGCGTCGGGAACTGAGTAAACCCGACGGCCCGCGGCCATGGACGCTACAAAAATTACTTCTGTAAAAAGAATGTATTTTTTCTGTCACCATGTTGTGAGAACCATAACTTTTAAATGTTTTCGTCTACGGAGCTGTATGAGGGCTTGTTTTTTGCTTTACATTTTGATCACTTTTTATTTCAATTTTTGTAGGGCAAAGTGAGCAAAACCCAGAAATTCTGGCATTAGATTTTACGGTTTTTTTTACGCTGTTCACCGCTTGGAATAAAAAACATAATATTTTTATAGTTTAGGCCGTTACGGTCGCGGCGATACCAACTATGTATGGTTTATTTATTTTTTTCAATAATAAAGAACTTGATAAGGGAAAAAGAGCAATTGTGTTTTATTTTATTACTTAAAACATTTATAATATTTTTGACAACTTTTTTTTCACTATTTTTTTTTAAACTTTTCTTTAGTCCCACTAGGGGACTTGAAAGTCCAACTGCCAGATATTTTTTTTCTAATATTGTTATACCTACGTAGTGCAATGTATTAGATCTGTCAGTCATTCAATGACAGCATGCCGATTAGGCTTCCCCTCCGGGCGGGGCTTAATCGGCTTCCATAATGGCAGACAGGAGGCCATTGTTAGGTCTCCTGTTGTCATAATAGCAGTCGCATCCGATCGCTGCATCGGAAGGGTTAGGGTATGTTCACACGCAGTGAGCAAAAACGTCTGAAAATACGGAGCTGTTTTCAGGTGAAAACAGCTCCTGATTTTCAGACTTTTTTTTACCAACTCACGTTTTTCGCTGTGTTTTTTGCGGCCGTTTTTGGAGCCATTTTTCAATGGAGTCAATGAAAAACGCCTCCAAAAACATCCCAAGAAGTGTCCTGCACTTCTTTTGATGAGCCGTCATTTTACGCGCCATATTTTGACAGCGACGCGTAAAATAAGGGCTCTTGGGAACAGAACTTCGTAATTCCCATTGAATGGGGAGATGTTTGTGGGCGTATTAGGGGCGTTTTTTCAGGCGTAATTCGAGGCGTAAAAAGCTCGAATTACGCCTGAAAACACTGCATGTGAACATACCCTCAGTGGCAGGGATCAGAACTAGCTCCGGTTCCTGCCGTTACAGGTGGATGTCAGCTGTAACATACAGCTGATATCCACTGCTGATGACTCCGGCTCATCTCCTGATCCGGCGCCATCTTGCCGGCAGCTAGGGAAGCATTTCAGGCCCCGCCTCCAGATGGGGGCTGGAATTTTTCCATGCTAGGCACACCGGGAGGCCAGTATTAGGCCTCCGGTTGCCATTGCAGCCACCGACACCCCGGCAATTTCATTGCCGGGGTGTCGATGAGCTGCAAACACCTTAAATGCAGAGATCACATATGACGGCTGCATTTAAGGGGTTAATGGCGGGAATCAAAGCTAACTTCGATCCCCGCCGTTATAGCAGGATACAACTGACATCCGGGGATGATGGCACCGACTCAGCTTCTGAGGCGGTGACAAGCATTTGTCGTAAGTATACAACATTTTGCGGAAAGCACTGACTTTCCATGACGTATACTTACGACAAATGTCGGGAAGGGATTAAACACCACCTTTCTGTGTGAGCATTGACAAATGGGTGTTACAATTCCAATTGTGAAAGGGCTGTGTCCCTAGATACTGACAGTCTCCAACCATCGCTGACAGTATCACACTGAGTATCACGCATCCTCTTGACGATGGGAATGGTAACATGAATTTGTCTATTAGTCCTGGGTACACAAAGGCTTTATGTCAAATACAAGGATTTCCATAACAGACATGTCAGGAATGGGGACATATCCTCTATAGATCCAGTGACTCACAAGTGATGTCTTCTCTGATGGGAGTCGTTCTCTTTTCTTCTCTTCTCCATTTGACACAGACCGTTTTGGCAACTTCTCCTGATGACTGCAGAGTTTCCTGATGAGAAATCTTTGACCTTTGATTCTGCAGAGACATTTTCAGCATCTATAGCAACACAAAAATTCAGAAACTAAACACCCTAAACTGTTTTATACTCCAGACCCCTAAGCAAATTAAGACCCCAGGCCCATACATTTTCTCAGACCAATAAATTCAGCCCCCAAGGGGTAACTAAGCTTTTAGAAAACATTTGGCATGTCATAGTGATATGTCAGAAGTTTTGATCGATGGGGGTCCGAGCACTGAGACCCCCATCGATCGCTAAAACAAAGTGGCAGGATTGCTCGGGTGAGCACCATTTCAGACTCTTTCTTCAACTCAGATTTAGCTGCATTAAACTATAAATAATCAATAAAACAAACAGAGAGTATATTTATATTAGTACTATTGTTTTTCTATTATCAGTGATTGCTCCACTCTCCTTCCAACAGAAAATCGTGATGACTGTTCAGTATTATGATTCATCATCCATATTTTTATCATTAACAACCTATCATGGGTAAAGACGTATAAAGGGCTCAATTCATTCACTAAATAAACAAGGCATGTGATACACAACGTTTCAGATTGCATCGTTGTTTACAATAATTACCTCTGCATGTCTTTTCTATCACCGTCTTTTTCTATTGTATCATGTTTCTCATTTTAAATGTTTATTACATATTTGATATGACTGCACTTTTCTTGTGATTGCAGTCATTACCGTCCCACGTTCCATCACACTCGAGAAGAGTTATCTGAACTTTCCGGGCAACTTGGCAGCGGCGGCAATTTCCAATCAGCATATCTCAGTAAAATGTTCTCTAAATAATGTGTATAAGTGGAAACAGAAACGGGCATACTGAAAATACAGAAAAGCAATGATGTCTGGCAGTTCTTTGTACAATTGGGGAGTTCTGATGGTTGACATTATCTGTTTAGAACATTTATTCATCACCAAATAAAATCTCATAAATGGATTGGAGCGGTTCCATGCTCACTGTGCAGATGTTGTCTACTACTAGCAGTTCGTAAATCAGCATTATTCATAGAAACTTCTCTCACTTTGATGGCCAGATAGGAGTAAATTACGATGCCCAAAACCAAAGCTTACACAGAAACTTAAAGCACAGTAACAGAGTATGTTGAATTAATGATGTTCCTGTAACATGGCTGCAAAATGTTCTGTATGCATCAAGAGTTTCTCTGTAGTTGTACCTAGTGTTATTTATTGTGTATACCATCTAATTTTCTGGCAGTCTGATAAACTTCTGATTTCGACAGTAAGCGCAAATATTGTGAACACTTGACATTTCCGCTTGTTTTACCCCTGGGTGTTATCTTAACAAAGCAAGAAATGTTATTGTCTGCTGTCATTCTTTTATGCA